>NW_027195058.1:270000-544616 GCF_038502225.1 Cherax quadricarinatus
TCCCCTTTCCTTCCCTTCCTCTCCCCTCCCCGTCCCTCGGCTCTAGTCTCTGACTCCCACTCTCCCTCCCTTCCAGCCTCCCTCACTCCCAGCCTCCTTCCCTCCCTTATTGCCCTAGCTTAGCCACTTATCATGCTCCCTCCTCTTGCCTACTTTTCCCTACCTGCCTTGCCCCTGCCCCTGCCCAAGCATTCTAACCTTCAAACACTCAATAACCAACCCCTAAATCATTTTCTTTTAGCCAAAATCTGGCAAAATCTGGCATGTCCAACCAACCAGTGTTATACTATGTTCTCTGTCTCTCATTTCAGAATCATTTACATATATTAGGAATATTCAATATAATATAATATATATATATATATATATATATATATATATATATATATATATATATATATATATAACTATATATGTCGTGCCGAATAGTTAAAACCTGGCCAGTTAGCAAGAACTCGTTTAAAATTAAGTCCTTTCTAAAATTTTCTCTTATATGTTGAAAGATATATTTTTTCATTTAAATGTACACATTAACAATTTTGTACCAGAAGAACCTTAGAAAACTTACCTAACCTTATTATAACAAGCGCAATTTAATTTAGCTTAATCCAAATAAATACATTTTAGACAGGTTTACAATAATTTAATAATAAACAAACACAATAAATATATTTTTTTCGTTAGGCTTAGAATGATTTTTGAGAAATTATTGCATACACAAATTTTCGCTTGCCTTATTCGGCAAGCCAAAATAGCAAGTTTTACCTATTCGACACGACGTATCTCAGTTGTTATAGGTGGAAGGTAAGGGGAGTTGTGTGTGTGGGCTGACAGAAGCCGTGTGGGTGAGTTTTAAATGACACAGCACAAAGATCTTTCAGATTCAGGTTTTGGACTGCTTTTAAGTGAGTGAGAATGTTTTCTTCAGACCTCAGACCTGGTCGAGTTGGTGCGTGGGTGGTGACCTCGTGTGTATGTGGACGGTGGTTTCCCCTGGGTGTACATGTGTACTCACCTATTTGTGGTGGCAGGGGTCGATTCACAGCTCCTGGCCCAGCATCTTCGTTGGGCGCTACTAGGTCCACTTTCTCCCTGCTCCATAAGCTTTGTCGTATCTTTTCTTAAAGCTGTGTATGGATCTTGCCTCCACTACATCACTCTCCAGAGTATTCCACTTCCTGACAACTCTGTGACTAATGAAATATTTCCTAACATCCCTGTGATTCACCTGAGTCTTCAACTTCCAGCTGTGACCCCTTGTTGCTGTGTCCCATCTCTGGAACATCCTATCTCTGTCCACCTTGTCAGTTCCTCTCAGTATTTTATTTGTCGTTATCATCATCCTCCATATCCTCTTCTCGTAGAACATTCCTCTTAGCTCCGGGACTAGTCTTATTGCAAACCTTCGCACTTTCTCTAAGTTCTTGACGTGCTTGACCAGGTGTGGGTTCCACACTGGTGCTGCATACTTCAATATGGCCCTGACGTACACGGTGTACAGTGTCTTGAGCGATTCCTTACTAAGGTGTCGAAACGCTATTCTTAGGTTTGCCAGGCGTCCATATACTACAACAGTTACTTGGTTGATGTGCGCCTCAGGAGATGTGCTCGGTATTATACTCACCCCAAGATCCTTTTTCTTGAGTGAGATTTGCAGTCTCTGGCCCCCTAGACTTCATAACTTTTCACTTTGTGGGGTTAAACTCCTGTAGTCAGTTGCTGGACCAGGCTTGCAGCCTGCACATGCGTGTCAGTGGCTTTCTTTGTGCTTAACTGTACTTCATTACATGTAAACTATATTTTTATACAGCGCAAAAAAATAAAATTTGTTTGTCTACAGCACCTCTTCATCATGTGCGTTCCTCTCGTTACTCTACTTAGTCTACTACCAATGCTACGTAGATTTATTTAATTTTTCCTTCTCTTTCTCTGGTGATGGGTGGTGGAAACTGATGATGTCAGAGGTAAAATTATGACGTCAGACTGTTATGACGTCATTGGTAAAAGTATGACGTTAGAGATGAAAGTATGATGTCAGATAGTTATGGCGTCAGAGATGTATTTTTTCCTCTATCCTGCGTCACGGGTGTGATGCTCACACTGTCCTCTACTCTCTATACTGATTAGTATCCCCCAGCTCACGTGTGTATATGTGAGGGAGGAAGGGGATGGGGAGGGGGACAGAGGTGAGATGACTAGTGTGGGATAGATCACAGTGACACTGTTGTGTAGACGAACGTGGCTGTGTCCTCTCTCCAGTCCTGCATCCTCTCCGTCCATCCATACTACAACTGCTACTTCTACTGTTGCTACTAGCTGCTAGCTACTGCTGCTAGTTGCTGCTGCAGCTGCTAGTGCAGCTGCTACTACTACTGCTGCTGAAGCTACTACTGCTGCTGCTGCAGATACTGGTACTGCTGCAGCTGCTGTTACTGCTACTGCTGCTATTACTGCTGCTGCTGCAGCTGCTATTACTGCTGCTGCTACTGCAGCTACTACTACTACTACTACTACTACTACTACTACTACTACTACTACTACTGCTGCTACTGCTACCGCTACTACTACTACCGCTACTACTACTACCGCTACTACTACTACCGCTACTACTACTACTACTACTACTGCAGCTACTGCTACCACTACTACTACTGCTGCTACTACTACTGCTACTACTACTGCTGCTACTACTTTACTACTACTACTACTACCTTTACTAGTATTTTGATTATTACTTATCCTAACCTAGGAAGGACGATGAAGATATCTCAGTATATTTCATAGGTAAGATAAGTGCCTAATTTTAAATGTCTCGTTCTGGTTTCGGATCTACACGAATGAGAGGCTTTGGAATGATTGAGGCTTTGATCATCGTCTCTCTGGAATCATCTAGTACTGGCCTAATTACCTTGTTAGCTTTAAAATCTACTTTAGTATCTGTTCGCCTTTGTGTGTGTGCCCACCTATATGTGACTTCAGGGGTCGATTCACAGCTCCTGTCTCCGCCTCCTCGCTGGGTTCTACTAGGTTCACTCCTTGCTTCGAGAGCCTTATCGAACCACTTCTTAAACCTATGCATAAATCCTGCCTCTATCACTTAATTTTCCTGTTCGCTTCTAGGTTGGGGCATTGGCTTAAGCCGGTAGGAGACTTGGACTTGCCTCGCATGGGCCAGTAGGCCTGATGCAGTGTTCCTCCTTTCTTATGTTCCAACTGTACCCTCATGTTCCTGTTTCCCGACTCTCAAGCAATCCGTCCATGTCCACCCTGTCAATCTTTCCGGTATTTTTACGTTATCATCATATCACTCCTACTCCTTCTTTCCTTTAGGGTCATCAGGTTGAGTTCTCTTAACTTCTCATCATAGGACATACCCCTTAGCTCCGGGACTAGTCTTGATGCAAACCTCTGCACTTTCTCCAGTTTCTTGACGTGCTTGACCAGCTGTGAGTTCCATATTGGTGCTATGTATTCCACATATGGCTCTGACATACACCTTGTACGGTGTTGTGAATGACTCCTTACTTAGATTTCTGAAAGTTAATCTTTGATTTGCCAGAGGCACACTTGTTACAGCAGTATATTTGGTTGATGTGCTCCTCAGGCGATATGCTTGGTACAATACTTACCCCAAGATCCTTCTTCAGTGAGGTTTGCAGCCTTTGCTCGCCGAGCCTGTACACCATCTGCAGTCTACCTACCTGGAGGTTATTCCGGGGATCAACGCCCCCGCGGACCGGTCCACGACCAGGTCTCCCGGTGGATCAGGGCCTGATCAACCAGGCTATTACTGCTGCGCACGCAGTCCAACGTACGAACCACAGCCCGGCTGATCCGGCACTGACTTAAGGTATCTATCACAAATGCTTTGGGGATTAGCGTGGACGGTTACAAAGCATGGCTTGCTTCTGCAGTGTTTTAAAAACTGAGTTTGGAGAGTTGAAGGAGGAGGTCTTGCTTCTCCAGGAGGAGATTAGGAGGCTGAAGGTCCACCTCAATGGGCCTGGGAGAGAGTGTGAGGTGGTTGGAGATGTGGGGAATGAGGCTTCTAGCAGTGAGGTGCAGTCTGTCTCTCACTGTGAGGAGGCTGTAGGTGGGGAGGTAGCAACGGGTACCAGCAGTGAGGTGCAGCCCAGCACCTGCTACAAGTGGCGAGTTGTTCACAGTAATGGGAGGCGCATCAGAGTAAGGAAAGTTAAGAGTGAAGATCTGAAGGTAGGAAATCGCTTCTCTGTTCTCCAGGATGAATGTACTTCAGTGGCCAGTGAAGGTAAGGGTACTACTGCCCCTGCTAATGAAGGTAAGCGCATTCTTGTGGTTGGTGACTCTCAGGTAAGATATGTTGACCGTGCTTTTTGTAATAGGAATAAGAAGATGAGAGATAGAGTGTGCTTCCCTGGAGCTGGTGTTGGGGACATTGTCAACAGACTGGATAATATCATGTCAGGTAATGGGAACAAGCCCATTATCTGTCTCAGTGCTGGTGGAAATGATATTGGGAAGGGTAGGAGAGAAGAGCTGCTAGATAAGTACAGGTCAGCTATAGATTTCATTAAGTCTAAGGGAGGGATCCCAATCATATGTAGCATCTTGCCTAGAAGGGGAGTAGGAAATGAATGGTTGTCTAGGGCAATTGGTGTAAATTGCTGGCTAGACAGATACTGCAAGGAACTTGCAATCCCATTCATTGACAACTGGAACAACTTTTATGGCAAACATGATATGTATGCAAGGGATGGGGTTCATCTCTCTGGGGCAGGGGTGGTAGCACTTGCAGACTTGATTGAGAAGGCCATTGGTGAAATGCCTATGATTTTAAACTGATGGAAGATAGAGGTATGGGTGTGTGTGGGAAACAAGCAGGTTGCAACACTAGGGTTGGAAACAGTAAATGTATAAAAGGCATTCAGCATGAAGTTATAAATAAAGACAATAGAACAGGTCAGAAAACAAAGGGGGACAGCAGAGGGCAGCAAGGGACTAGCTCCCTTAAGGTTTACTATACTAATAGCAGGAGTGTTAGAAATAAGATAGATGAGCTAAGATTAATTGCAAGTGCAGGAAACATAGATATTATTGCTATAACAGAGACCTGGCTCAATTTGAAAGATAGAGAGATGCCATCTGAATGTCACATACAAGGCTATAAATTATTCCACACTGACAGGGTCAACAGGAAAGGTGGTGGAGTAGCGATGTATGTCAGAGACAATTTAAATTGTTGTGTTAGACAAGATATTAAATTAGAAGCGTCAGCCACTGAATCTGTTTGGTTACAGCTTCTCGAGGGCCGAGAAAAACTAATTTTGGGTGTGATTTACAGGGCCCCAAATCTTGATAGGGAGTGCAGTAAACTTCTATGGGACGAAATTCGTAAGGCATCTACATACGAAAATGTTGTGCTAATGGGAGATTTCAACTATAGACAGATTGACTGGAGCAATTTGACAGGAAATTTAGAGTCGGGTGACTTTCTTGATACGATCCAGGATTGTTTTTTAAAACAGTTTGTGACAGAGCCAACTAGGGGAAATAACCTCCTTGACTTGGTTCTTGCCAGTAGGGAAACACTAATTAATAATCTTGAGGTTAATGATGAGCTTGGGGAGAGTGATCACAAATCACTCAGTTTTAACATATCATGGAATTCCCCTAATAATGGCAATCAAGTCTCCGTCCCTGACTTTCGCTTGGCTGATTTCATAGGACTGAAAAATTACTTAGGTGGGCTGAACTGGAATGACCTGACTAGGGGTCAGGTAGGTGGTGATGGTTGCCGATATGATGCTTTCCAGGGCATAGTTCTAGCTGCTCAGTCAAATTATGTTCCAAATAGGGAAATCAGATCAAACAAAAATGATCCTAAATGGATGAACAATAGATTAAAATATCTGATTGGTCAAAAGAGAGGCATATATAGGCAAATCAAAAGAGGAGAGGGGCAATTAAGAAATCGATATATTCAGTTAAAGAGAGAAATAAAAAAGGGAATTAGAAAAGCAAAAAGAGATTATGAGGTTAAAGTTGCAAGAGAATCGAAGACTAACCCAAAAGGATTCTTTCAGGTATACAGAAGTAAGATCAGGGACAAGATAGGCCCACTCAAAAGTTCCTCGGGTCAGCTCACTGACAGTGATAAGGAAATGTGTAGAATTTTTAACACATACTTCCTCTCAGTTTTTACACAGGAGGATACCAGTGATATTCCAGTAATGATAAATTATGTAGAACAGGACGATAATAAACTGTGCACTATTAGGGTCACAAGTGACATGGTCCTTAGGCAAATAGATAAATTAAAACCTAACAAATCCCCAGGCCCTGATGAACTGTATGCAAGGGTTCTAAAGGAATGTAAAGAGGAGCTTAGCACACCTTTGGCTAATCTTTTCAACATATCACTACAAACTGGCATGGTGCCAGATAAGTGGAAAATGGCAAATGTGATACCTATTTTCAAAACAGGTGACAGGTCCTTAGCTTCGAACTATAGACCAATAAGCCTAACCTCCATAGTGGGAAAATTTATGGAATCAATAATTGCCGAGGCAGTTCGTAGCCACCTTGAAAAGCATAAATTAATCAACGAATCTCAGCATGGTTTTACAAAGGGACGTTCCTGCCTTACGAATTTATTAACTTTTTTCACTAAGGTATTTGAGGAGGTAGATCATGGTAACGAATATGATATTGTGTATATGGACTTCAGTAAGGCTTTTGACAGGGTCCCACATCAGAGACTATTGAGGAAAATTAAAGCACATGGAATAGGAGGAGAAATTTTTTCCTGGATAGAGGCATGGTTGACAAATAGGCAGCAGAGAGTTTGCATAAATGGGGAGAAATCAGAGTGGGGAAGCGTCACGAGCGGTGTTCCACAGGGGTCAGTGTTGGGCCCCCTGCTGTTCACAATCTACATAAACGACATAGATGAGGGCATAAAGAGCGACATCGGCAAGTTTGCCGATGACACCAAAATAGGCCGTCGAATTCATTCTGACGAGGACATTCGAGCACTCCAGGAAGATTTGAATAGACTGATGCAGTGGTCGGAGAAGTGGCAGATGCAGTTTAATATAGACAAATGCAAAGTTCTAAATGTTGGACAGGACAATAACCATGCCACATATAAACTAAATAATGTAGATCTTAATATTACGGATTGCGAAAAAGATTTAGGAGTTCTGGTTAGCAGTAATCTGAAACCAAGACAACAGTGCATAAGTGTTCGCAATAAAGCTAATAGAATCCTTGGCTTCATATCAAGAAGCATAAATAATAGGAGTCCTCAGGTTGTTCTTCAACTCTATACATCCTTGGTTAGGCCTCATTTAGATTATGCTGCACAGTTTTGGTCACCGTATTACAGAATGGATATAAATTCTCTGGAAAATGTACAAAGGAGGATGACAAAGATGATCCCATGTATCAGAAACCTTCCCTATGAGGATAGACTAAGGGCCCTGAAACTGCACTCTCTAGAAAGACGTAGAATTAGGGGGGATATGATTGAGGTTTATAAGTGGAAGACAGGAATAAATAAAGGGGATGTAAATAGTGTGCTGATAATATCTAGCCTAGACAGGACTCGCAGCAATGGTTTTAAGTTGGAAAAATTCAGATTCAGGAGGGATATAGGAAAGTACTGGTTTGGTAATAGAGTTGTGGATGAGTGGAACAAACTCCCAAGTACCGTTATAGAGGCCAGAACGTTGTGTAGCTTTAAAAATAGGTTGGATAAATACATGAGTAGATGTGGGTGGGTGTGAGTTAGACCTGATAGCTTGTGCTAACGGGTCGGTTGCCGTGTTCCTCCCTTGAGTCAATGTGACCTGACCTGACTAGGTTGGGTGCATTGGCTTAAGCCGGTAGGGACTTGGACCTGCCTCGCATGGGCCAGTAGGCCTTCTGCAGTGTTCCTTCGTTCTTATGTTCTTATGTTCTTATCTGTCCAGCTCTCTCTTGAAGGCAGCCAGGGGTTTATTGGTAATTCTCCTTATGCTTGGTGGGAGGCTGTTGAACAGTCTTGGGCCCCGGACATTTACGGTGTTTTCTCTTAGTGTACCAGTGGCGCCCCTACTTTTAATTGGGGGTATTTTGCATCGCCTGCCCAGTCTTTTACTTTCGTAGGGAGTGATTTCGGTGTGCAGATTCGGGACCATTCCTTCCAGGATTTTCCAAGTGTAGATTATGATATATCTCTCTCTCCTGCATTCCAACGAGTACAAGTCAAGTGCTTCCAAGCGTTCCCAGTAGTTAAGGTGCTTGACAGAACTTATACGTGCAGTAAAGGTTCTCTGTACACTCTAGATCTACAATTTCACCTGCTTTGATCGGAGATGTTAATGTACAGCAGTATTCCAGCCTAGAGAGAACAAGTGATTTGAAAAGGATCATCATTGGCTTGGCATCCCTCATTTTGAACGTTCTCATTATCCATCCTATCATTTTCTTTGTACTTGTGATCGTGGCACTGTTGTGATCCTTGAAAGTGAGATCCTCAGACATTATTACTCCCAGGTCCCTTACATTATTTTTTCCGCTCTATTGTATGGCTAGAGTTTGTAGTATACTCTGTTCTAGTTATTATCTCCAGTTTTCCATAACGGAGTAGTTGGAATTTGTCCTCATTGAACATCATATTGTTTTCCGTTGCCCACTGGAAAACTTTGTTTATATCTTCTTGGAGGTTAACCATGTCCTCAATAGATGACAGCCTCATGCAGATCCTAGTATCATCTGCAAAGGATGATACGGTGCTGTGGGTTAGATCTCTATGTCTGATATGAGGATGAGGAACAGGATGGGGGCGAGTACTGTGCCTTGTGGAACAGAGCTCTTCACTCTTGTAGCCTCCGATTTAACTCTGTTGACCACTACTCTCTGTGTTCGATTGGTTAGGAAGTTGAAGATCCATCTCCCCATTTTGCCAGTTATTTCTTTAGCACACATTTTGTGCGCTATTATGCCATGACCGCACTTGTCAAACGCTTTTGCAAAGTCTGTGTATATTACATCTGCATTCTGATTTTCTTCCAATGCATCCAAGGCCATATCATAGTGATCCAGTAGTTGTGAGAGGCAGGAGCGACCTGCCCTGAACCCATGTTGCCCTGGATTGTGCAGTTTTTGGGAATCCAGGTGGTTTGCAATCCTGCTTCTTAGCACTCTTTCAAAGATTGTTATGATGTGGGAGAGCTATTTGTCTATAGTTCTTAGCTAATGCTTTGCTGTCACCCTTATGTAGTGGGGCTATATCCGTTGTTTTAAGTGACTGGAATTTCACCCATGTCCAAGCTCCTTCTGCATAGTGTACTTAGGGCACGTAAGAGGGGTTTCTTGCAGTTCTTTATGAACACAGAGTTTCACGAGTCTGGGCCTGGGGCTGAGTGCATGGGCATGTTGTCAATGGCTTTTTCAAAGTATATCGGAGTTAGGGTAATGTCGGAAATCTGGCATACATTTATAGAGTTTTGAGGCTCATTCATGAAGAAATTATTTGGGTCGTCGATCCTCAGACTGATTAGTGGCTCACTAAACACAGAGTCGTACTGGGATTTCAGTATTTCACTCATTTCCTTGTTGACATGTGTAAGTCCCATCCTGTCTGAGTAAGGGCCCGATACTAGACGTGGTATTTGCCTTGTTTTTGGTATATGAAAAGAAATATTTCGAATTTTTTCAGTTTCACTAATAGCTTTAAGCTCCTCCTGTCTCTTCTGGCTCCTTTGCCTTACCACAAACTTCATAACTTTGCACTGGCCGGGGTTAAATTCTAGTAGTCACTGTCAGACAAGACCTACAGCCTCTCCACATCCACTCGAGGTTCGAGGTTCTGACCAGAGCTTTGGTAAGAGGGGAGTGGGGGAAGAAGGATGGGTAAGGATGGAAGTTTGAGAAAGGTTGGGGAGGGAGGAGGGGTAGGTGGGGATATAAAAGGGTAGTGGCCTATCCACTTTGGTGTAATTTGAATATGCGTGTGTGCATATTAAGTGATTTATGAAGAGGTTGGTTATATGTGTAGGGTATACCTCCTGCCCATCAATTACACAATGCTATATTGTGTTATACCACTGCGTCATTGAATTGGAAGGATGCATACTGTATAGAATTGCTTGCCTTTTTTTTTTTTCGCAAGAGGTTGGTCAGGAGGCGCAGCTGCAGGCGAAGGTTGCTGGGCATTCGATGGAGGTTGGTTGCTCACCTGGAGTCGGCCAGCAAGGCAGTGACTGAGGTGGTGTCCTGCTGTATTGTAGTAGTAGATGTAACGAGGTCAGTTGTGAGGTGTTGGTTGATAGAGGTGGGTCACCCGGAGATGGGGAGAGCTTGTCCGTGTTACTGGACATAGAATGGTTCTGGTGGTATCCATTCTTCTTCTGTGGGGAGGTCGCTTAAGATATTGGGACGAGGGTAGTTCTCCTTGTGGATAAAGCATTGAACTCTTTGTTGGAGGGTCATTCTTTGGGATCTGTGGGGAGGGGTGGTGATGGTATAGTCGGTTGTGTTCACTGGTTGGGGGGGATTCTCTCTGTCAGGCACGTAGAGTTCCTGCATGTCATATAGTTGTCTCTTAGTAAGTTTGTCTAATCGGACGTTGATTGCAGGGATTCTCTGTTGTATGTGTAGGTCCTCTGATCTGTTTCTGTCTCTGAGTCTGGTGTTTGTGATGAAGCGGAGGGCTTTGTTTTGTACTCTTTGGAGTTTGAGCATGTTGGTTTTGGTTGTGAGCGACATGGGTATGCAGGGGTATTCTAGCAGAGGTCTGATCATCATCTTGTACAGGTGAAGTTTGATGTGGGGAGGGGCTGCTTTGAATTGGCCAAGGCGGGCTTTCGCTAGGTTTACTTTTTTGGTTACGTGGGTTGTAGAGTTGAGTAATCTGCCGATTTCGTATCCTAGGATCTTGTTTGGGTTCCTTATAGCAATATGGGTACCTCTGATGGAAATGCCCCCTTTTTCTTCTATGGTTGATGGTAAGCACCCAACGGTGCTGATGAGGACTTTGTCAGGGTTGGCTGTGAGTCTCCATTTTTTCTCCCACCTGGCAGTTCTATTTAGTTCTTCATTCATTTTCTCGATTGCTCTCCTGTGCTTGTTTGCACCAGCTGTAGGGGTGGAGGAGACAACATGGATGACATCGTCTGCGAATTGGGTGATGATGGTGTCGGTATGTTCAGGTTGGGGGAGGTCGTTGACGTATATGTTGAAGAGGACGGGGCTGAGGCAGGAGCTTCGGGTACTCCTGCTGTTGGTGTGAAGGGGGTTGCTTCTGCTCCATGGAAGGTGGGGATGATTTTTCTTCCTGTTAAGAAGTTGTAGATGAGCCTGAGAAAGGTCCAGTTGTGATCAGGGAGGTCTACGAGTTTGTAAATGAGACCGTCATGCCAAAGGCTGTCGAAGGCCTTGTGAACGTCCCTGGTGGCGATGAGGGCCAGGTTCCCTTGCTTCTTCAGGCTGGCCACAGCATCATAGATGATGTTTATGGCATGCTGAGTGCTGCGGTGGGACCTGAAGCTGAACTGCCTTTCAGAGTATAGGTGGTTGAACTCCATGTAATAGTTTAGTCTGTTGAAGATTATTCTTTCAAAGACTTTGCCTGTGACTTCGAGTAGGGAGCTGGGTCTGTAGTTCTCGGGATTGCGGTTGTCCTTGTTTGGTTTGGCGATGAAGATCATCTTAGCTGTCTTGAAAGCCACTGGGAAGTGACCGGATGCCAAGATGGCGTTGTAGATATTCACCAGAGACATCTTGCAGTTACGGGGGAGGTACTTTAGTTGTTTAGCTCTTATGCCTGATGGGCCTGGAGCTGTGTTTCTCAGTCGCCCTATGACTTGGGATACTTCTCTGAGCGTGACTGGTCTGGTGAGGGGATGTTCGTCTTCAAGGGTAGCTGTGTCAATTGATGGAATGGGATGAAAGTCTTCTAGGCTCTCGTCCCGCCATTGGTTGACCCACTGATAGTGGGTGTTGTTAAATCTTCTGCTGTCGTTGTGTGAGAGAATGTTCTCCCATACTTCCCCCATCAGCTTGGCTTGGTTCAATGGGTCTTCAAGTAGGGTAGTCACTACCTCACCATTTGCGTCGGTGAAGGAGTGAGAGAGGTGTTGAGTGGGAGTGTGTTTGGCCCCTAGTAGTCTGCGGATCATGCTCCAGAATTGGTCAGGGTGGCGTTTGTACTGGTTAGCTTGGTGTACAAGATATTCCCAAAGATCTCTTTTATGCTGGGTTATTAGGGCGATTAGCTCTCTTCTCAATCTTAGTAGGGCTTCCTGGGAGGGTTGCCCTGTGAGGAAGTGTCTACTGCAATCTAATTGGTACCTGTTGATTCTGTCCTTGATTTCCCTAGTTGGTTTGTATTGTTGGTAAATCTTGGACATTGTTAGTGTGCAGCAAGCTTTTGTGGCCTCTTTGATTCTGGCATGAAGGGAGTTAATTGCCCCATCTATTGCATTGCAGGGCTGGTCTTCGAGAGAGATGGTTTGATCATTACCTAAGAAGGCTCTAAAGGGGTCGAAACCTAGCGTCTTCAGGTTGGGTTTAGGGGGGGGGGTGTACGGAACAGAGTGGACTGCAGCTTGATTACCACAGGGATGTGATCGGATCCGACGTTGCCACCTGGTGAGACTCTACAGTGGAACAAGTCACAGTCTCTGTTGGTGAGGACTACGTCTGGGGTGCCTGGGTGATGGCCCACAAACGACTTGAAGAATGGGCCTTGGAATTTGAGGTCTTTCGCGGCCATTATGTGATATAGTTGTTTCCCCTTGTGGTCACCTTGGGGCATGGTGGCTCCACAATTGAAGAGAGCAGGGTGGTGGGCATTGAAGTCCCCGGCTAGGACAGTGGGGATATTTCTATTGAGAAGTCGGTGTAAGGGAATGGATTCGATATACGGTTGTCTGGGAGGGAAGTACCCTGTGATTACTATGAGTCTCCCATGTGATGTTGGCACTTCAACTGCTAGGACGTTGTCCTCATCGACATGTATGTTGCAGAATTCATGCCCCTGCTTCACTAAGATGGCCACCCCACTGTTGGGTCCCCTGGATTTCTGAAGAGTTGAGTACCCACGTATCTTTATGTGTTGGTCAGGTCTGGCTGATGTTTCATTTAAGAGGATAATATCTGGGTTGTGGTTGCAGAGTTCGAGTTCAAGGAGGTAACGGTTGTTGAATAAGTGATGGATGTTGATTTGCAGAATTGTGATCCTCATTATTGTACGTGTTTGGCAGAGTTGCTGTGCACAGCGGGTGGGTGTTTGGTCTGTGATGTTGGTGACGGTTGTATCTGAAGACGAGATTCAGGTTGTATCTGAAGACGAGTCTGAATCGTCGTAAGGCCTGTGGGGCAAATCAGGGTCTGAGTTGTTTTGGATGGTTGGGACATCGGTCTCATCGGTTGTCGACGATGTCGACATTGGGGACATTGGAGGTTGAGTAAGGTTGGATAAGTCTTGATATAAGACTTGTTCAGAGGATATCTCACATGGGGTGGCGGTGGGACCAGGTTGGTCCATTGGGTCTCTCAGTAGTAGTACCAGTTCCTAGTAACCAGTTACCAGTAACCAGTGTACCAGTAGATGACTCACTACCAACCGTCTGTGTGAATCATTGACTGTATTCATATTGCTGCTGACCATAGCAGGATTTCAAACACCCCCTCACACATAGGCACTCATGGGTCAGTCAGGCTAGGGAGCAGAGAGAGGCAGGACGGCTGTTGGTGCTTTCCCACACATTCCGTTATATTATAGGTACTACCAGCCTACGTGAGTATTCTTACCCTATCCACGTTTTCGAAAACCCACATGACAGGTCAGCCTCAGTGGCGGTTGGTTGTGCATCGGCTAGTGGTACAGATGCAGGGGTTGTTGGTTCCATGCAGGTGGATGGTTGGTCGTATGCAGGGGTATGGGTTGTGGGGCTTATGTATGGGCGCACTGAGTCGGGGATGATTATGGCTGAAGTGCCATTTGCAATGAACAACTCATTGAGGATGGTGCAGCAGAGGTGGTCGTTGCCCTTGGACCATTCTTTAGCCAGCATGAAGTATGCCATGCTCTTTATTATCCCTTCTTGGATGAGGCCGGAGGGGATGGGGTAGGAGGGAGGCCCTTGGGGCTGGAGGGGGTCTGGAGTATGGATTGGGTGGGGGGCCTGGGGATCCAGGCATTGTGATGAGATGCAGTGGCAGTAAGAGCATTGCTGGAGTTTGGCAGGTTGGGGTAAGATTCGTGGGACATTGGGGGAGGAGAGTGAGCTGCCTTTTGTTTGGCATTGGTCAGTTTTCTGTTTTCAAGGGCTTTGCGGACTTCGTTTTTCCTGGTAGGGCAAGTAGGTGAGACAGCATGGTGGGACCTGCCACAGAGGATACACTTGGGTTTATTTCTGTTAGGGCAGTCCTTGTATACATGGGCATCCGCACAGATGCTGCATATAGGATTCACTTTGGTGCATTTGTTTGTGTTATGACCAAAGTGGTAACATTTGAAGCATTGGGTAATGGAGACGAATCTCTCCATGCAGACTTGATCGGGCGTGCATTTGGTGCCGAAGCATTTCAGGCCATGGTCACATACGTATTTGGCCTCTTCAGGTGTCTCAAGGATAAGTTTCAGCGATTGCTGGTTGACAGAGTTCTTGGCAAACTTGAAAGCCTTGAGGACCGTGAATTCGGAGTTGTCTTGGTTGATTCCATCCGCGAGTTCAACGTCAGTGTAATCACGCATGATGCTGTTGATGCGTGCAACAAACACTGAGCGCTGAGCCTGGAAGTTGTCAGGTGGGATGGGGGAAATGCCATCATCAGCGAGTTTGTCTAGAACGTCTCTTTTTAGAAGGTGGAGTAACTCCTCTTCCGAGGAGAGCAGTAGAACTGCACCAGTATGGGTGTTGAATATGTCCACAGGTGCGATGGTAGCCTTGCTGCGAATGCAGTCTAAAATATCCCTTTTGGATTTCGGGTCACCAGTGACCCGAAGTCTCACTCTTATATTGGGCATCTTGCCCAGCTAATTTAAAGCTGACTCAGATAATATGCTGAAAAGAAATCAGTTGCCTGTGTGGGCTGCATCCTAATTCCTATTTCGGCTGACTTATGAAGGACAGCTCCTAAGATAGCCTAGCCCTCGAGGGTGTGAGGGGAGACGGGGCCCAAGGCAAAGATCGGCCGGATTTTAAAAAACCACACTGGCTACTGGATGGTCAAAATGCCTTGTTTTAAATCGCCGAAGGCGAAGTTGCCGAAAAATAAGAAGACAGGAAAGTTAGAAGGATAGCAGTGTGAGTAGAGTGTTCTGTGGATAGGCCAGTGTATTGGGCTGGGTAATGGGAGTGGTTGGGGTGGGGAAGGATGAGGATGGGGGTGGTGGGGGAGAGGGAACAAGCAGGCTGGTCACCGCCTTACCCTCTTGATGGGATGGGGCTCGAAGTGACTGCAAGCAAGTTTCCTCTCAGCTCTGGGCGAGACAACTCAGGATAACCCAAGAAAAATCTCGAGTAACAGTGTTCAGAGTTGCTCTGATCTCGAATTACTCAGGATAACCGAAGAGCAGGAGCGGCGACGTCTTCTCTCCAAGGCGGCTGGACGGCGTCGTCTTGTCATTTGTCCCACATCCACTTGTAGTCTCCACTGGTTACACAGCTGTTTTGAGTCTCATTAGCATCACATTATCTCCCCTTCAAGGGAGGTTCTTTGATGCTGGTGAGGGGCTCTTGATCTGGGGAGTTGGATCTGTGTTCCGATTCAGGGAATCGGAGCACAGATCTGACTGAATACTTTACATCTTCACCCCCCCCACAGGCGCTGTGTAATCCCAAAGGATTTAGCTCCCCTATGATGATGATGATGATGATGATGATGATGATGATGATGATGATGATGATGATGATGATGATGATGATGATGATGATGATGATGATGATGATGATGATGATGATGATGATGATGATGATGATGATGATGATGATGATGATGATGATGATGATGATGATGATGATGATATCTGTACTGGAGTCATGTCATTCACGTATACAAGAAATTGTACTGCTCCTGTATTTGCTGTACAGCGATAATGTAGTTTACACATAACATTGTCAGGTACCTTATATAATCATAACTAGGCGCCAAACCCGTGAGGGTCGTACATATTGTTAAGTACAGAAGTCACTAATACGCAGTGCATATCGGGCAGCACTGTTTGGGAGGGCGTGTGTGTGTAGGGTGTCAGCACTGTTACTGTGTTATGAGCAGGGTGTTAGCACTGTTACTGTGTTATGAGCAGGGTGTTAACACTGTTACTGTGTTATGAGCAGGGTGTCAGCACTGTTACTGTGTTATGAGCAGGGTGTTAGCACTGTTACTGTGTTATGAGCAGGGTGTTAGCACTTACTGTGTTATGAGCAGGGTGTTAGCACTGTTACTGTGTTATGAGCAGGGTGTTAGCACTGTTACTGTGTTATGAGCAGGGTGTTAGCACTTACTGTGTTATGAGCAGGGTGTTAGCACTGTTACTGTGTTATGAGCAGGGTGTTAGCACTGTTACTGTTATGAGCAGGGTGTCAGCACTGTTACTGTGTTATGAGTAGGGTGTCAGCACTGTTACTGTGTTATGAGCAGGGTGTCAGCACTGTTACTGTGTTATGAGCAGGATGTCAGCACTGTTACTGTGTTATGAGCAGGGTGTCAGCACTGTCACTGTGTTATGAACAGGGTGTTAGCACTGTTACTGTGTTATGAGCAGAGTGTCAGCACTGTTACTGTGTTATGAACACGGTTTCAGCACTGTTACTGAGTTATGAACAGGGTATCAGCACTGTTACTGCGTTATGAGCAGGGTGTTAGCACTGTTACTGTGTTATGAGCAGGGTGTCAGCACTGTTACTGTGTTATGAGCAGGGTGTTAGCACTGTTACTGAGTTACGAGCAGGTTGTTAGCACTGTTACTGTGTTATGAGCAGGGTGTTAGCACTGTTACTGTGTTATGAGCAGGATGTCAGCACTGTCACTGTGTTATGAGCAGGGTGTTAGCACTGTTACTGTGTTATGAGCAGGGTGTCAGCACTGTTACTGTTATGAGCAGGGTGTCAGCACTGTTGCTGTGTTATGAGCAGTGTGTCAGCACTATTTGAGCAAGCATGCACTTGGCAGCAGCACTGTTAGGTCAGGCATGCACTGGGTAGCAACACTGTTAGGTCAGGCATGCACTGGGTAGCAACACTGTTAGGGCAGACATGCACTGGGTAGCAGAACTGTTAGGTCAGGCATGCACTGGGTAGCAACAATGTTAGGGCAGGCATGCACTGGGTACCAACACTGTTAGGGCAGACATACCTGCCTGGTGTCTACCTGGAGGGCATTCCAGGGATCAAAGCCCCCACGGCCCAGTCCATGACCAGGCCTCCCGGTGGATCAGGACCTGATCAACAAGGCTGTTACTGCTGGCTGCATGTAGTCCAACATATGAACCACAGCCCAGCAGATCCAGCACTGACTTTAGGTATCTGCCCAGTTCCCTCTTGAAGACACCCAGGGGTCTATTAATGGTAATGCCCCTTATGGCTAGTGGGAGGCTGTTGAACAGTCTTGGTCCCCGGGCACTTATTGTGTTTTCTCATAGTGTACCAGTGGCTCCCCTACTTTTCACTGGGGGTATGTTACATTGCCTGCCAAGTCTTTTGCTTTCGTAGCAGGTGATTTCTGTGTGCAAATTAGGAACCAGCCCCTCCAGAATCTTCCATGTGTAGATTATGATGTATCTCTCTTGCCTGCACTCCAGTGAGTACAAGTCAAGTGCTTTCAGGCATTCCCATTAGTTAAGGTGTTTGATGGAACTTATACGTGCAGTAAAGGTTCTCTGTACATTCTCTAGATCTGCAATTTCACCTGCCTTGAATGGCATGCACTGGGTAGCAACACTGTTAGGGAAGGCATGCATATGTATATTGTGAGGTTCATAAGGTACCAGTGTGCCAATCTGCAAGTGAAAGTAGGGAAGGGGCGCCTCACTACCCTCCCTCATATAAATAACAAAAAAGGCACAATACCGTGACTGGAACGATACACAGATAACCCGCACATAAAAGAGAGAAGCTTACGACGACGTTTCGGTCCGACTTGGACCATTGGCAAAGTCACACTAACTGAAGAGTGATTCTACTCGTAAAAAGCGCTTGACTCGTTGGGGTGATACAGCGCTGATTCTTGAACGAGGAAATATTCTCACCATTTAAATCAAAGATATTTGGAAGTTTTCTTAATGTCTGCTTGTTTATGGGAGTTATTATCATTATATTCATTTTGACAATGATTATGTATGAGTGAGGTGAAAGTGTTGAATGATAATGAAAGTATTTTCTTTCTTTTTTGGGTCACCCTGCCTCGGTGGGAGACAGCTGACTTGTTAAAAAGAAAAAAAAAATCATGAGGGAAGTGCAAAACCCGTAAGGGTCACACAGTGCCTAGAAATTGGAGGTAATAGGGTTTGATTCAAGGGAGGGGTAGCACCATTACCATAGATTAAGAGCCCTCTAGCATCAAGGCATGGGCTTGGGAGGCACTCATTATCTAAGCACAATCCATGGAATTATCTTACCCCAACATCATCGATAGTTGAAAATGAGGAGCTGGGGATAGATTTCTTGCAAGACTTACCTCTTATTTTACTAAAACACACACACACACACACACACACACACACACACACACACACACACACACACACACACACACACACACACACACACACACACACACACACACACAAAGACTACAGACCTCACTCAGGGAGAAAGACCTTGGGGTGACCATAACACCGAGCACATCACCGGAGGCACACATCAACCAAATAACCGCTGCAGCATACGGGCGCCTGGCAAACCTGAGAATAGCGTTCCGATACCTTAATAAGGAATCGTTCAAGACACTGTACACTGTGTATGTTAGGCCCATACTGGAGTATGCAGCACCAGTCTGGAACCCACACCTGGTCAAACACGTCAAGAAGTTAGAGAAAGTACAAAGGTTTGCAACAAGGCTAGTCCCAGAGCTCAAGGGAATGTCGTACGAGGAAAGGTTAAGGGAAATCGGACTGACGACACTGGAGGACAGAAGGGTCAGGGGAGACATGATAACGACATACAAGATACTGCAGGGAATAGACAAGGTGGACAGAGATAGGATGTTCCAGAGAGGGGACACAGGGACAAGGGGTCACAACTGGAAGCTGAAGACTCAGACGAGTCACAGGGACGTTAGGAAGTATTTCTTCAGTCATAGAGTTGTCAGCAAGTGGAATAGCCTAGCAAGTGAAGTAGTGGAGGCAGGAACCATACATAGTTTTAAGAAGAGGTATGACAAAGCTCAGGAAGCAGAGAGAGAGAGGATCCAGTAGCGATCAGTGAAGAGGCGGGGCCAGGAGCTGAGTCTCGACCCCTGCAACCACAATTAGGTGAGTACAATTAGGTGAGTACACACACACACACACACACACACACACACACACACACACACACACACACACACACACACACACACACACACACACACACACACACACATTATATATTTCAATTGGTGAACTCCAAAATATTGAAGCTTTTTTTTTTTCATTCTTCCATGCTGAAACTCTAGAGCAGGCTTCTTTGTTCCAATGTATAGTATTTTATTTCAAGAACGGCAGTTGAGTTGTAGCAAGGCATGGCATACTTGGTATGGTTGGGTTATGTAACTACAGACTGCCACAAACTAGGTTGTTCCTGGCTACCATAAACAGGTTTGCTACTGGTAATACCATAGCCGTTTCTGTATACATATGCTGCTATTATTCTTAGTGTGGGCATAACATTGTCTCATAATACATAGTATATTATAATCATCTATTTTTAATTATGTATTTAAGTTTTTAATAAAGATGAGAAGGGAAGCTCTCAATTTTGATCCTTAATTTCCGACTTACTTTCATGAAATAACACTGTCATGTCTATTTTTGAGCTCCTTTATAGAGTTCGTTGTTGTTATCATTCTTCAGTTCGGTTTGGCTATTTACAACTCAGGCAAAATTAATGTTTTAGGATAACCCTGTAGCTCATTTGAGTGTGCAGTTTCTTTCACTGCTCATTTGTTTTTGTTTCCTCCCTGATATAGGGCCTATTCCTCATCTAATCTGTTTATGCTAGAGATGTTTTTGTATACGTATCGTGATCATAGCTCTCTGCGGTTTTTTGTTCCTACAGTGACATGAGGTCTATTACTGGTATCCTTTTTTTATAGCTCATTCCCACAACTTGGGCACCAGTCATGATGTACACTACTATTCTGTACGTTTTCATGTTTCATTAAATGTGACATTTTCTTATTTAAATGTAATAGTATAAGAACCCATGCCCTTATATATTTATATTTTTATATATATGAATGTTTAATTGTGATATTGATAATTTACAGGGTACATAGTGGGTTGGCCTTGCTGGCTGGCGGCAGGGGTGAAGGTGGAGGTGTGGGGGGGGTATTGGGACTAGAAAGACAGGAAACCCAACGAGCACCCCCAGAGGCACTCACCTTCCTTCAGGGAGATCTTGTCCCCCATACCAACTTCACCCACACCTTCCTCAAGTCAATACTCACCTCCATCGACAGCAAGGACCCAGGTCAGAGCTTGTAGCATTGACAGATAAATTCTTATTTAGATGTACATTACCTCATCAATACAGATGTTGTATGTACTATACAAAGAATTTATGTGGTTGCATCTTAATCTTACTACTTTTCTTCCTAAGATTAAACAAAAATGCCATGAAGCATAATCTTCCCTTAGGATGTAAGTCACAACAGCTAAGTAACATCTCAGTGGACAATACACATATAACACGCACATAGGAGAATGAAACTTATGGCGATGTTACAGTCTGACTTAGATCATTAACTAGTCACACAGATGTATGAAGGGAAGGGAGCCAGAGTACATATGAGAGGGGGACATGTCTGTGTGACTGGTTAATGGTCCAAGTTGGAGTGAAATGTCGTCATAAGTTTTATTCTCCTGTGTGCGGGTTATTTGTGTATTGCTCCAGGCATGGTATTGTGCCTTTTTATTCTTTAAGTGGACATACAACAGGTGCTAGGAGACTTTCTCATACATCTTGACTCTTGACCTACTCAGGAATCAAGGCTGGAGTATCTAGCAACAAGGAACTTTATTGTTAACAATTCTTTTCATATTTCTGAGTATTTAGTCTCATAAAAAATGAAAGTATCAGCATACCATGTTTGGATCAAGCTGTAATATTCTGTATTGATTAGTCATCCATTTGCTTTTTGTACTTACGATCTTTCAGAGTTATTGGGTAGAGTTTAAAATACGTATTTAGATTTTTTTTTCAACAAGTCGGCCGCCTCCCACCGAGGCAGGGTGACCCAAAAAAGAAAGAAAATCCCCAAAAAAGAAAATACTTTCATCATCATTCAACACTTTCACCACACTCACACATTATCACTGCTTTTGCAGAGGTGCTCAGAATACAACAGTTTAGAAGCATATACATATAAAGATACACAACATATCCCTCCAAACTGCCAATATCCCAAACCCCTCCTTTAAAGTGCAGGCATTGTACTTCCCATTTCCAGGACTCAAGTCCGACTATATGAAAATAACCGGTTTCCCTGAATCCCTTCACTAAATATTACCCTGCTCACACTCCAACAGATTGTCAGGTCCCAAGTATCATTCGTCTCCATTCACTCCTATCTAACACGCTCATGCACGCTTGCTGGAAGTCCAAGCCCCTCGCCCACAAAACCTCCTTTACCCCCTCTTTCCAACCCTTTCGAGGACGACCCCTACCCCTCCTTCCTTCCCCTATAGATTTATATGCTTTCCATGTCATTCTACTTTGATCCATTCTCTCTAAATGACCAAACCACCTCAACAACCCCTCTTCTGCCCTCTGACTAATACTTTTATTAACTCCACACCTTCTCCTAATTTCCACACTCCGAATTTTCTGCATAATATTTACACCACACATTGCCCTTAGACAGGACATCTCCACTGCCTCCAACCATCTCCTCGCTGCTGCATTTACCACCCAAGCTTCACATCCATATAAGAGTGTTGGTACTACTATACTTTCATACATTCCCTTCTTTGCCTCCATAGATAACGTTTTTTGACTCCACATATACCTCAACGCACCACTCACCTTTTTTTCCCTCATCAATTCTATTTAGATAACTTTAGTAAATAATAATATTTTGTCACTTATTGGATCTTGTAATAGTGCAGTGTGGCTTAATATTTTTTTAATTTCTGTATTACCATTCACAGTGGTTGCTAATGCATGGCTGGAGACACTGCTGGATGTAATAGATCTTCTTCCCAAGGAGGTCATTAAAGATGAGGTATGTGGTCATTAATTCGTGTTGTAGAAATTAATTAGATCTGGTTTGAGAACTCCACCTACCTTTGTCCCCTTTGACTGTATGTATATTCTGTGATTTGCCTCATTGCTCATAGACCCATTTGTTGATGCAGCCACTCCCAGATATCTACATTCACTTTCTCTATACTTCCTTCCTCCAATCTGATATCCAGTCTTTCATTGCCTTTTTCTTACTCTCTTTTTTTCTGTGTGGAGTACAATATATGGCTAGGCAGACTGACTACATTATTAGAGGACACGAATATAAGCTATTTAAAAAGCAGGAGAGTTGTTTGGTTATTTGGTTAATAATAACATATATTGAAGTTCTGCTAATTGGTAGATGGTCTTTATTCTTTGACTGCCTTATAAAATTTTGAGTTCATTTTCCAAATGGTATCTCAATTAGCAATAAAAAATGAATTATAATATTTATTATACCTCATTTCTAAAAATTTTAGCACAAAAAAAGCCACTATCTTTCCAAACCTGCTGTAAATTAATTTTTTTTTTATAATATACTATACTGGTACATTTTTTCAATGATTTATTCAAAAAATATTTCATTAAGTCAGTAAGAAGCTAAAATCCTTATAAAATTTGTTTATTATATCCTTTATAGACTATTAGATTATTGGGATTTTCTTTGCAGTTTATATGCATATTTAAATTTACATGTAAATTCACCTGTACATAAATTATACTATACTGGAACAGTGTCACATACACCTTTTTTCCTTAGTACATCAGAATACTCTACACAAGTAAGAACAGTGACAGAATTAATGGTTTTAACTCTCTCTTCATAAATCATGAATTTTTGATATTTCTCCTCTGATTTTGCACAAAAAATTGTCAATACAGAAGGAGGGAGGTAGGGAAAAGTTATTGGACATTATTCAAACTCCATCTGAAAATATTTCTTCCCCCTTAAACTAAATTTCATTTCCCATTGGTAAAACTTGGGAAAAATTAGAATTTCCCAGCAAAGGGTAAAATTGTAAAGTATACCATTCAGTGACCTGCTCAGTAAGATTATTATTTATTATCCTGCTTCCGAAATTTTCATCGAGGTCGGGTATGCTAGTATTTTGAGATTCTGTATGCTGTTCCTACTATTATTGTACATTATCTTAGTAGCATCAGTAATGAATTGGACAAATGCGCACTTGCCGTAGTGATTTATAGCGTTGATAAATTTTTGCATTTTAGTTCGTTTATATAAAGGATTGCAGTACCTCCTCCTTTTTTATTAGGTCTACAGTTGTGGATGGACTTATATCCAGGTATGTTAAAAATACTGTATTGGTAAGTTCATCTTTTAGCCAAGCCTCAGTCAAGGTTATAAATGAGAATCTAGTATTTTGGGCACTCTAAAAATAAAAGGGCATTGATATCATTATGGTTGATTAGGGAGCTTGTGTGGTAGTTGGCAGGTTCAGTGCTGGACCATGATTTTCCTTCATATGTTGGAAATTGTGAATTAGAGTAAACAAGGTACGTAAAACTAATGAATGTCCTAAATGAAACCTATACTGTACAGGATATCATTGTTTTATCTAATAGATTATAATGTAGGTGGTAGTTACTTGGCACCAATGGTGAAGATGTTACAGAAACTGTGCAAATGATAAGTGGATTACGATTAATTGGTAGAGTAGTTATGGAGAAATTTTGAGATTTCTCTCACACATAATTACGTACATATCCTTTAGTTCTGTTTTTTTTTTTTTTTTTGTTAACTAGGATTTTGCTTTCATTGATTTAATTCAGTTAGAAGTTTTCATCTGCATATACAGTATGGTACTAATTAGCTTCTGTACATGAATAAATCATTAAGTGACTTTATTTTTTTTTATTTATTATCACACTGGCCGATTCCCACCAAGGCAGGGTGGCCCGAAAAAGAAAAACTTTCACCATCATTCACTCCATCACTGTCTTGCCAGAAGGGTGCTTTACACTACAGTTTTTAAACTGCAACATTAACACCCCTCCTTCAGAGTGCAGGCACTGTACTTCCCATCTCCAGGACTCAAGTCCGGCCTGCCGGTTTCCCTGAATCCCTTCATAAATGTTACTTTGCTCATACTCCAACAGCACGTCAAGTATTAAAAACCATTTGTCTCCATTCATTCCTATCAAACACGCTCACGCATGCCTGCTGGAAGTCCAAGCCCCTCGCACACAAAACCTCCTTTACCCCCTCCCTCATTAAAAGGAACTACTATCTAATTAGAACATTTTCCTGCGATTAGTGCAGTTGTAGTGAGTTCAACTCACAGCTAAGTGTAAGTCTCCTAACACCTGCTTCCCATTACCTAGCAGTAAATAGGTACTGTACCTGGGAGTTAGTTGACTATTTATGGTAGCATTCTGGGGGATGACCTCATTAGGGTTACTAGTCTCAATAAAGTATTTCTCTTTGGAGATCCATTCCAGTGGTCTAGAACTCTATGAAAACAGTACTTTCTAGTGTGTTTTCAGCATTGCTCTTTTTTCTTGGTCTTCATTTGTGGCCTTTTGTTATTCTCCCTGTGTGTAGTGAAAAAATTCATATCTATTGGTTTGTATTCTTTCATAATCTTATAAGTGGTTATTTGTCTCATCTGCTATCAACCCAGGTGAGACTATCATTGTTTTCAGTCTTCCTATGTCTCATATGGCCAATATTTTGCTTCTCTCGTTTTATTTTGTGGCACTTATCCTCATTACATTCTATTGTCCCTCTATGGAAGATCTGCTATCTTCTTTATCACTTAGTTTGCACAGCATTACTTATATTATTAATTTACTTTTTTATTTATTATTTTTTAAATTTTATATTACTTTAACCTCAAATATCCTTAAATTGTGTATACATAGATAACTGTCAATAATGAAATTACATAAACAGAAAAAATACATCTGGCAATGGGGTATATAGATTCATCTTGTAAATATTTGGAAACTAAATGCTTATGACGTACAATACTTGGTAGGATGGTCTGCATATTGTAAGGCTCAGAGCTGTAGTTTAGTTAACTTATGCCTTAATCTGGCATTGTCATCCTGCCTTGATCTTCTGGTTGTTTGATCATCTCTACTCACTCATGTTCTGATAATGGTCCAGGACAGCCCAGAACATTGTCCAGTTCTCATTTCTAATTCGTGAGCTTGTTGGCTTGTTCAAGCAATGGTTCTGTGGCTTTTATTCATCATATAATTTATTTTGGAGAAATATCGAATGTAGATTCGTTTCAGATAACAACTAGAAATCTGAGTGTGTGTGATATTGTTCAGTACTGAAAAATTTTCTCATGCTAATTAATTAATTATAATGTATATCATGTAGAACTGAAGCTTGTAGATGTCTCATAAACTAGCCTGTTTTTTACATAGCACCTTATTCTTTCAGATTTTAACATTGGCTGTGAGTAAGGGACAGTCACAGCAAGTGTCAGCTCGCCTGGCTGCTTGTAAACTCATTGGCAAGATAGCTACCAAGTTTGAACCATTCCTGTGAGTACTTATCTAGTTGTGTCTGTGGGGGTAGAGTCTTGTCTCTTGACAAGTTTTGAGTGCTAGAGGCTTGAACATTCAGAAGGTGTTCATGAGTGCATTAGATTTGAATTGGAAGAAAGTGGTTTTTATGACTTGACACGAAGTTGGAGTGTGAGCAAGGTAACATTTATATGAAGGGACTCAAGAAAACTGGTTAGCCAGACTTGAGTCTTGGAGGTGGGAAGTACAGTGCCTGCACTCTGAAGGAGGGGTGGGGATGTGTATTTGCAGTTTAGGAGGGCATCTGAACTGTTGTATCTACATGCCTCTGGCAAAACTGAGAGAGTGAATGATGTTGAAGGTGTTTCTTTTTTCAGGTCACCCTACCTCGGTGGGAGATGGCCAGTGTGATAAAAAAAATGTATGTTTAAAACATTATATAATACAGTGAAGTATTTGTAAAAAATGTGTTCACAAGAAAGTTTTTTAACAATGTATATCAGCATCATGACAGGTGTAAATATACTTTAGAGTGTGATTTTTTTAATCTGCTGGATAATATATATGTGATACATTCTTATTCTCAAAATTGGTTACATTATATTGTGCAGCTACTCCGTATATATGATATTTTCCAGTTGTGCTAGTTCAGAGATATGTGTTCCTCCCTTCAAGGAGGTTGCATCCATGCTGGTGAAGGGCTCTCAGTCTAAGGAACTGGAGCTGTACTTTCCTTCCTTGGATCAAACTGGAATACCTCCTGTTTCCCAGGTGCTTTATGACCCCTTTGGGTTTAGTGTTGCTGGACTTAAATAATACTGTACTAATATTTATTTTTCCTCCTTAGGTTAAAGACTGAAGTAGTTGGCGTTGTACAAAGTTTATGTCAAGATGTCTGTGGTGAGGTTCGAGGAAGCATGTGTAGCCAGCTGGCTGCAGTGGCACGGGGTCTGGGCCTCGATGCTACCAAAACCCACATCCTTCCAGAGCTGGTGGATCTCTGCTCTGACGAGGAAACTAATGTTCGCCTGGCAGGGATAAACACAGTAGTGCTGATGATTCCCTTGCTTGATGATGGTTGGTAAGCTTTATTATGTAAAATAGTTGAAGACTTAGTATTAATCCATTCACTGTATTTAAGACCTTTTTAAATAATAGTATAATTGATAATACTTTTCTTGATCATGGTTTCAAAAACACAAAGAAGTAGTTTATTAAACTGCATTTAAGATGTCTAAAGATAAGATTAGTAAATGTAATGATAATTTTAAGTAGCAAAATTCCATATTTTAAAACAGCAAAGGTAATATAGATAATACCACAAAATTGTGTTTTCAGTTTTAGCTACAATAGAAATGTAAGTGACAATAAATGCATGAGTGTGAATAATAGAAGTCTCGATATATTACAGAGTATTTAATATTTAGATTTGATTTCTATCATTTTACATCATATTCAGGTGTTTTAAATGTGTTTTTTTTTAAGTTCATGTACTGTAATTGGCAGAAATATCTTGCAAAATCTTCTGATATGGGGTAGCATATTATTTGGGTCTTTTGTTTGCAATGGAGTTTCTACTCAGGCTAAGTTGAAAATGTGGAGCATCAAAGAGGTATCTGTTATTTATATTACATATATTCATTCTGTTTTAGCTCTCCATTGGTTTAACATTTGAACTGAGCATCCTGTCTATTTCAGTTTTCTGTCTAAGTGTATACATAAGCATTTTCCCTCTTCTTGCATTTTGATATGTATATTATTTACCTTTCTGTTCAAATTAATATTTTTTTGGCTTAATTGACAAATACTATGTAGAAGGTCTTTATCAGTGATGAGATGCTGTTGCTTGTAATTCAGGTTTATGCTATCTTTAATACAAATTTGAGATTTTTTAATTTTGCTTACTACATTAAGTTCAGCATTGTTTAGCAAACCATGTACTGTATTGTACTGTATATATCTTAATACCATGGACCCTTGGTTATCAGCCGTAATCCGTTCCAGAAGGTCGGCCAATAACCGAAATGGCCGAAAACCAAATTAATATTTCCATGAGAATTAATGGAAATACAATTAATCCGTTCCATACAAAAATATTCACCCCAAAAAATTTTTTTTTAACAATTATGTAAGTTTTACATACCTTTATTGAAGGCTAATACTCGCTTCTGGAAGATAGGGAAGAGGAAAGAGAGAGGAGTTAGTGCTTGGAAGGGGAATCCCCCTCCATAAAGACTTTAGGTAGCAAAGCCTTCTCTGGGGTTACTTCCCTTCTTTGTCTTTTAATGCTACAATGACCAGCTTGAGAGTCACTGGACCCCTGTCTCACAACAAATCTGTCCATAGAGGTCTGTTTGTGGCATCTCTTTAAGATTTCCCTGAAGTGGGACAGAGTTTTGTCACTGAACATGTTCCAGATATGGCTTCAGTTTGGTCAGGGTAGTGTTTCTCTACAAAAGCTTGCACCCTAGTCCACATTGCACACACCTCTTTAATCTGTCATTTACTGCTACAGTACATTCATTACTAACCTTAAAATACATATTTGTAGTCTTAATGTAGGGCAAGAGGTGAGTAGTATTTATTTGTAGGAAGTCAGTGTAGGTAGCAGTAGATGTAGGTACAGTACATGTATGTGGCCCCCCCTCCCTGGGCTACACTACACAGCAATATTACAATACACAGCCATATTATTACACTACACAGCCATATTATTACCATGTTCACTGAGTTTAATCATTTCTAACGACTACCTTTAGATGCCATCATAAACAAAGGGAGAGGTAATGAATAATTCATGCCAAGAATTGTAAACAAACACATGTGAGAGGCGGTTACTGCACCAGTCGCCAGATTTACAGTTTTCTCTAACGCTGTATCAGAGAAAACGTAATGTTTACTAACCATCCGACTCTCCACTCGATAACATATAAACATTGCATATTTATATGCTTTGTTTATATGCTACATATGTAACGTGTTTCTTATATAATTTTGAAGAAAATATCATTGATGGAATAAGTTTACTGAGTATACCAGGAAAAGTGTATGGTAGGGTTATAATTGAAAGAATTAGAGGTAAGACAGAATGTAGGATTGCGGATGAGCAAGCAGGTTTCAGAGTGGGTAGGGGATGTGTAGATCAAGCGTTTACATTGAAGCATATATGTGAACAGTATTTAGATAAAGGTAGGGAAGTTTTTATTGCATTTATAGATTTAGAAAAGGCATATGATAGAGTGGATAGGGGAGCAATGTGGCAGATGTTGCGAGTACACCTACCATCCGACTTACGACCTGCTCGACATACAACGACTAGACTTACGACCGTGTTTTTTATGCCAAATTTCTGGGAAATAAACGAGTGCTTGTGTTGTACACAATGTTTATCCCAAACCTTACAGTATAAAATACAGTACTAAGAGCATAAAAAGTAAAGTAAAACATGAAATACCAAAATAAAACAATAAAATAAAGTCATTACAAAAATGTTATGTTGATATTCAGTAGTAAAGTTCAACTTACGTCCATTTCGGCTTACGACCGGTGTCTCAGAACTGAACTCGGTCGTAAGTCAGATGGTAGGTGTATATGGAATAGGTGGTAAGTTATTAAATGCTGGAAAGAGTTTTTATGAGGATAGTGAGGCTCAGGTTAGGGTGTGTAAAAGAGAGGGAGACTACTTCCTGGTAAAAGTAGGTCTTAGACAGGGATGTGTAATGTCACCATGGTTGTTTAATATATTTATAGAAGTAAATGTTAGGGTGTTTGGGAGAGGGGTGGGATTAAATTATGGGGAATCAGATACAAAATGGGAATTGAAACAGTTGCTTTTTGCTGATGATACTGTGCTTATGGGAGATTCTAAAGAAAAATTACAAAGGTTAGTGGACGAGTTTGGGAGTGTGTGTAAAGGAAGAAAGTTGAAAGTGAACATAGAAAAGAGTTAGGTGATGAGGGTATCAAATGATATAGATAAAGAAAAATTGGATATCAAATTGGGGAGGAGGAGTATGGAAGAAGCGAATGTTTTCAGATGCTTGAGAGCTGACGTATCGGCGGATGGATTTATGAAGGATGAGGTTAATCATAGAATTGATGAGGGAAAAAAGGTGAGTGGTGCATTGAGGTATATGTGGAGACAAAAAATGTTATCTATGGAAGCAAAGAAGGGAATGTATGAAAGTATAGTAGTACCAACACTCTTATATGGGTGTGAAGCTTGGGTTGTGAATGCAGCAGCGAGGAGGCGGTTGGAGACAGTGGAGATGTCCTGTCTAAGGGCAGTGTGTGGTGTAAATATGATGCAGAAAATTCAGTGTGGAAATTAGGAGAAGGTGTGGAGTTAATAAAAGTATTAGTCAGAGGGCTGAAGAGGGGTTGTTGAGGTGGTTTGGTCATTTAAAGAGAATGGATCAAAGTAGAATGACATGGAGAGCATTTAAATCTGTAGGGGAAGGAAGGTGGGGTAGGGGTCATCCTCGAAAAGGTTGGAAGGAAGGGGTAAGGGAGGTTTTGTGGGCGAGGGGCTTGGACTTCCAGCAGGCGTGTGTGAGTGTGTTCGATAGGGGTGAATGGAGACGAATGGTATTTTGGGACCTGACGATCTGTTGGAGTGTGAGCAGGGTAATATTTAGTGAAGGGATCCAGGGAAACTGGTTATTTTTATATAGCCAGACTTGAGTCCTGGAAATGCTGGAAATGCCTGCACTCTAAAGGAGGGGTTCGGGATATTGGCAGTTTGGAGGGATATGTTGTGTATCTTTACACCTATATGCTTCTAAGCTGTTGTGTTCTGAGCATCTCTGCAAAAACAGTGATTATGTGTGAGTGAGGTGAAAGAGTTGAATGATGATGAAAATATTTTCTTTTTGGGATTTTCTTTCTTTTTGGGTCACCCTGCCTCAGTGGGAGATGGCTGAATTGTTATAAAAAAAAAATCGTTGATGGATTAATGAAAATGTCTATATTAACGTAAAGTAAGACATTTAATGTGTCAAAGAGTGATTATTAAATATACATCACATATAATAAACATTGCATGTTTATATGCTATGTAACATGTTTCTTACATAATTTTGAAGAAAATATCATGATGGATTAATGAAAATGTCTGTATTAATGTAAAATAAGACATTTAATGTGGCAAAGAGTGATTATGAAATATACATCCCATATAATAAACATTGCATGTTTATATGCTATGTAACATGTTTCTTATATAATTTTGAAGAAGATATAATAGATTAATGAAAATGTCTATATTTAAAATGAAACCAGTGATAATTATTAAATATACAATGCATATAAACATTACACATATACTAAAAGTAATGGTTGCTTACAGTTTACTCAATCAATAACACAAAAAATAATGGATTATAGTGAATAACTTCCTTCGCCCAGAGACAAAGCCAAATGACTCGCAAGCGGCCCCAGCTATGGACAATGCTGATATTAAACGACAAATTACATGTTTTCATATACTATGTAAAGTATTTCTTTGGGCCCATGGTTGCTTATTTTGCAGTTGTACTCAATCAATAACCACAAAAAATAATGGATTATAGCAAAATGAATGAGCAGAAACTTCCTCACTCGCCCAGAGACAAAGCCAAACTGACTCGCAAGCGGCCCCAGCTGGCAATGGACGCCTCCCAAATGGCTGATAACCGAATTAACGGCCGATAACCGGGCGCCGAAAAACCGGCCAATAACCAAGTTGGCCGATAACTGAACTGGCCGATAACTGGGGGTCCACTGTATTTTATAGATTTTTTTTTTTTTTTAAGAAAAAATTCTAATCCTTGTCTTAATTTGCTTAAATATGCAGTATATTTGCAGAGAGCATGCATAGTTCCTTTGTATAAAGGCAAAGGGGATAAAAGAGAGTGCAAAAATTATAGGGGGATAAGTCTGCTAAGTATACCTGGTAAAGTGTATGGTAGAGTTATTATTGAAAGAATTAAGAGTAAGATGGAGAATAGGATAGCAGATGAACAAGGAGGCTTTAGGAAAGGTAGGGGGTGTGTGGACCAGGTGTTTACAGTGAAACATATAAGTGAACAGTATTTAGATAAGGCTAAAGAGGTCTTTGTGGCATTTATGGATTTGGAAAAGGCGTATGACAGGGTGGATAGGGGGGCAATGTGGCAGATGTTGCAAGTGTATGGTGTAGGAGGTAGGTTACTGAAAGCAGTGAAGAGTTTTTACGAGGATAGTGAGGCTCAAGTTAGAGTATGTAGGAAAGAGGGAAATTATTTCCCAGTAAAAGTAGGCCTTAGACAAGGATGTGTGATGTCACCGTGGTTGTTTAATATATTTATAGATGGGGTTGTAAGAGAAGTAAATGCGAGGGTCTTGACAAGAGGCGTGGAGTTAAAAGATAAAGAATCACACACAAAGTGGGAGTTGTCACAGCTGCTCTTTGCTGATGACACTGTGCTCTTGGGAGATTCTGAAGGGAAGTTGCAGAGATTGGTGGATGAATTTGGTAGGGTGTGCAAAAGAAGAAAATTAAAGGTGAATACAGGAAAGAGTAAGGTTATGAGGATAACAAAAAGATTAGGCGATGAAAGATTGAATATCAGATTGGAGGGAGAGAGTATGGAGGAGGTGAATGTATTCAGATATTTGGGAGTGGACGTGTCAGCGGATGGGTCTATGAAAGATGAGGTGAATCATAGAATTGATGAGGGAAAAAGAGTGAGTGGTGCACTTAGGAGTCTGTGGAGACAAAGAACTTTGTCCTTGGAGGCAAAGAGGGGAATGTATGAGAGTATAGTTTTACCAACGCTCTTATATGGGTGTGAAGCATGGGTGATGAATGTTGCAGCGAGGAGAAGGCTGGAGGCAGTGGAGATGTCATGTCTGAGGGCAATGTGTGGTGTGAATATAATGCAGAGAATTCGTAGTTTGGAAGTTAGGAGGAGGTGCGGGATTACCAAAACTGTTGTCCAGAGGGCTGAGGAAGGGTTGTTGAGGTGGTTCGGACATGTAGAGAGAATGGAGCGAAACAGAATGACTTCAAGAGTGTATCAGTCTGTAGTGGAAGGAAGGCGGGGTAGGGGTCGGCCTAGGAAAGGTTGGAGAGAGGGGGTAAAGGAGGTTTTGTGTGCGAGGGGCTTGGACTTCCAGCAGGTATGCATGAGCGTGTTTGATAGGAGTGAATGGAGACAAATGGTTTTTAATACTTGACGTGCTGTTGGAGTGTGAGCAAAGCAACATTTATGAAGGGGTTCAGGGAAACCGGCAGGCCGGACTTGAGTCCTGGAGATGGGAAGTACAGTGCCTGCACTCTGAAGGAGGGGTGTTAATGTTGCAGTTTAAAAACTGTAGTGTAAAGCACCCTTCTGGCAAGACAGTGATGGAGTGAATGATGGTGAAAGTTTTTCTTTTTCGGGCCACCCTGCCTTGGTGGGAATCGGCCAGTGTGATAATAATAAAAAATTTATCATTATTATTAGGTATCCCTATAGGGGGTTCAGTGAGTGTTTTTTCCCCCTCTCTTTCAAATTTGATGTCCATTATTTATACTTGGAATTGAACATTATGTTATGAAAATGAAAAACTGTCCTCTTATTCTGATACATAATTTCTAATATTTTCAAATTCAGTTCATTTAGTTTCAGTTAGAACCACATTAACCAGTTTCCTTTTTATTTGTAATACCACATCTATTTTTGTATACAAATTCTTCATAATTTTGTTAGTCTCGTGTTGTACTACTAGCAGTTTTCATTTGATTTTACTCTATAGATAATTTCATTGTATGATACTTCTAGTGCTGTACGCCTACATGCACTTCCTGTATTGAAATGTTTAAGACCAGAAAAAATGGGCAAAATCTATTTTTTTTTAATTAATTTTCCCAACAGAAACTCGAGTTGGAACACTAGTTCCTCTTGTACGGAAGGTGTGTGAGCGAGCGCTCAGGGTGGAGGATGCATCCTTGCCTGTAACTGCACATCTCTTGGGACGCATATGCCATGGACTTCATGGTGAGTTGTTAATACTGTGCATGTCTTTTTATTTTTTAACACATTGGCCATTTCCCACCAAGGCAGGATGTTCCAGAAAAGAAGAAACTTTCATCATCACTCACTCCATCACTGTCTTGCCAGAGGCATGCCTACACTACAGTTCAACACTGCAGCATATCTCCACCCTTCCTTCAGAGTGCAGGCACTGTACTTAGCACCTCCAGGACTCGAGTCTGACTAACAGGTTTCCCTGAATCCCTTCATAAATGTTATTTTGCTCACACATCAAAAGTTAAATCAAACAAGTTATGTGTAGATGGCTGTGCTTTAATGTGCTGATGAGTGATTCCTTGATGCTAGCAAACCTAACATAAACTTATTTCCAATGAGTGGTTTCATTTTCTGTAAATTCTGTATTTAAATCTTTTAAAAATGGGTAGGGATGTTGCACTTCAGAAAGTCATATAGACCATGATGTCTGTGAGTTTCTGAAAAGACATCTATAGAGTGAATGTGTTTTTCTTCTTTTGGTCATTCTGCCTTGGTGGAAAAAGGCTGGTGTTATAAAATTTTTAATTTATAAATTTCTTATTGTTTTTCTTGCACAGAAGCAAAAAGCATTAACTTTAAATACTTGTTAGCTGAACAATTGAAACCTGAAATTTAGGGTCTTTGTATTTCCATCGTTTTTACTGAAGGGCATCTTGCAGATACCTTCACTTATTCACAAGTTTATTAATGGTGCCCATTTTTCTGGGCTTTGTGAATGATGCTAAAATTGGAAACTAACCATAAGCTTTTGTTTAAAATGTTTTCAATGTTTTCTCGTGATTTAAGCTCTTTATTTTTTTTCCCCTAGATATTCTCTTTTATGAATACATATCAATATTTTATAGCAATATTAGAAGAGTCTTTGAAAAAAAATTAAAGGGTTATGATCTCTAAAGCAGAAAATGAGCCCAAATCTGAAGCAAAATACAGTGGACCCTCGACTAGCGATCAGCTCCCAACTCGGCCAGTTATGTAAGTGTATTTTTGTAAGTGCTTTTGTACGTGAATTTTTGGGGGTCTGAAACGGACTAATCTATTTCACAATATTCCTTATGGGAACAAATTCGATTGGTAACGGCACCCGAACAGACGTCTGAAATGAAATAATATCATTAGTCGAGGGTCCACTGTATTTCCTTTAGATGGAATTTTGTATTACGTGTGAGATTAGTTTTCATGAGGATTCTAGGAGTGTAACCCGTGCAGATTTTTGGGTTTGATTGTGTTTCCAAATTAGAAATAGTATTAGGAGGTATACTCATATAACCTGCACATAGGAGAAAGAAGCTTCATGAAGACATTTCGGTCTGATTTGGAACAAAACATCGTCTAAAAGTTTCTCTCTCCTCTGTGCAGGTCATTTGTGTATTGTTCCAGCCATGGTATTGTGCCTTTGTGTTCTTTATTAGAAAGGATAGTGTTTTAAAGATAAGTACAAGAAGTTATCAGAGCTTTGCCATTTCTGCACTTTTTAAATACTGTACACAACAATTTTTTTTGAACTGTAGTATAGGCATTCCTCTTGCAAGACAGTGATGGCATGAATGATGATGAAAGTGTTTCTTCTTTTTTGAGTCACCCTCTCTTGGTGGGAAACGGCTAATGTGTAAATAAAAAATAACAAAATTATTACTGTTTCAGTATGGTAATACTGTACTGTACTTTTCAATCATTTTGTGTTTACTTTTTCTTTGTAAAGTTTTTCTTCTTCTCTTTTTTAGTAAGTGTCTACAGGAGAAGGGGTTACTAGCCCATTGCTCCCGGCATTTTAGTCGCCTCATACGACACGCATGGCTTACGGAGGAAAGATTCTTTTCCACTTCCCCATGGACAATAGAAGAAATAAAGAAGAACAAGAGCTATTTAGAAAAAGGAGAAAAACCTAGATGTATGTATATATACATGCATGTGCGTGTCTGTGAAGTGTGACCAAAGTGTAAGTAGGAGTAGCAAGATATCCCTGTTATCTAGCGTGTTTATGAGACAGAAAAAGAAACCAGCAATCCTACCATCATGCAAAACAGTTACAGGTTTTTGTTTCACAGTCATCTGGCAGGATGGTAGTACTTCCCTGGGTGGTTGCTGTCTACCAACCTACTACCTATAACTATAACTGTAGTGTAAAGCACCCTTCTGGCAAGACAGTGATGGAGTGAATGATGGTGAAAGTTTTTCTTTTTCGGGCCACCCTGCCTTGGTGGGAATCGGCCAGTGTGATAATAAAAAAAAATAATTTTTCTTTGTATAATTAGAATTGTATAATTGTATAATTGGAGGGAGGGGGTAAAGGAGGTTTTATGGGCGAGGGGCTTGGACTTCCAGCAAGCGTGCGTAAGCGTGTTAAATAGGAGTGAATGGAGATGAATGGTATTTGGGACCTGACGAGCTGTTGGAGTGTGAGCAGGGTAATATTTAGTGAAGGGATTCAAGGAAACCGGTTATTTTATAAAGCCGGGCTTGAGTCCTGGAAATGGGAAGTACAGTGCCTGCACTTTAAAGGAGGGGTTTAGGATATTGGCAGTTTGGAGGGATGTGTTGTGTATCTTTATATGTATATACTTCTAAACTGTTGTATTCTGAGCACCTCTGCAAAAACAGTGATTATGTGTGAGTGAGGTGAAAGTGTTGAATGATGATGAAAGTATTTTCCTTTTGGGGATTTTCTTTCTTTTTGGGTCACCCTGCCTCGGTGGGAGACGGCTGACTTGTTAAAAAAAAAAAATTAGAGCGATTGTGTTAAGGAATATACAACCTTTCTTCACTTAGCGACATACTCGTTTACCGACGACTCGGACTTATGATGGGCTCTCTGACCAGTATGCATACCTAAACAATGTATGTTAGAGCTGATTTTCTCTATTCCGTTTATTACTATATACAGTGCACTATTGTATAAACATTTAAAAATATACCAGAAATGTTGTAAATGGTGCAAAGGTGACACTAAAGCAATATCAGAGATGGTTGACACAAACCCACTACCATTATAGTATGCTCCTCACTTAGTGATGAATTTGTTTACTGACGTGGTCTTAGGAATGGAACTCTGTCATTAAGTGAGGAGAGGCTGTATATGTGTTTTTCATTTATAGGAAATGTTAAAACTAGACTTTTTTTTTTTTGATGAACTGACCATATTCCACTGAGGCAGGGTGGCCTAAAAAGAAAAGCAAGTTTCTCTTTTTAAATTTATTAATACAGTAGACTGTTATTGAACATGGTAGTTACGTTCCTGAAAACACCGTGTTAGGTAAAAACCGTGTTAGATGAACTGAAGAACTTATGGGAAAAATAGGGTTACGTTCCTGAGAGCCCCAAAAAAGCCAAACAACTTATTTTAGGCCTCCACATCTTATAAACATAAAAGTGAATATGTAATTGCAGTTCATTGTTGTGATGTATTATGTTGTTTTTACTGCTTAAGACTACAAATGTAACAGAAATAATAGTATTTCTTACCCTAAATTGTGGATGCTGGTGTTTGTGGATGATTGTGAAGAGAGTGGAGAGTTATGTTGTGGCCCTACTGGGCTGAGGTGGATGGTAGAGGTTCTGGTACTGAAGTTGGTGTTTGTAATTGAGTGTCTAACTTTGTCATTCAGTCCACATCATTCAGTAAGTCAGTCAAGTCATTCAGTAAGTCTCAAGTTATTCAGTAAGTCAGTCAAGTCATTCAGTAAGTCAGTCAAGTCATTCAATAAGTCAGTCAAGTTGTTCAGTAAGTCAGTCAAGTTGTTCAGTAAGTCAGTCAGGTCATTAAGTAAGTCAGTCAAGGGATTCAGTAAGTCAGTCAAGGGATTCAGTAAGTCAGTCAAGTGATTCAGTAAGTCAGTCAAGTGATTCAGTAAGTCAGTCAAGTGATTCAGTAAGTCAAGTCATTCAGTAAGTCAGACAAGTCATTCAGTAAGTCAAGTTGTTCAGTAAGTCAGTCAAGTCGTTCAGTAAGTCAGGTCATTCACTAAGTCAGTCAGGCCATTCAGTAAGTCAGTCAAATCATTCAGTAAGTCAAGTTCAGTAAGCCAGTCAAGTCATTCAGTAAGTCAATCAAGTTGTTCAGTAAATCAGTCAAGTCATTCAGTAAGTCAGGTCATTCAGTAAGTCAGTCAAATCATTCAGTAAGTGAGTCAAGTCACTTAGTAAGTCAGTCATTCAGTCAGTCATTCAGTAAGTCAGTCATTCAGTAAGTCAGTCAGTCATTCAGCAAGTCAGTCAGGTCATTCAGTAAGTCAGTCAAATCATTCAGTAAGCCAGACAAGTCACTCAGTAAGTCAAGTCACTCAGTAAGTCAGTCACTCAGTAAGTCAGTCATTCAGTAAGTCAGTCATTCAGTAAGTCAGTCATTCAGTAAGTCAGTCATTCAGTAAGTCAGTCATTCAGTAAGTCAGTCATTCAGTAAGTCAGTCATTCAGTAAGTCAGTCATTCAGTAAGTCAGCCAGTCACACAAACTTATGTTTTCCTCTTTTTTATGTGTACAAAGTAACGCTTTATTATGGCCACAGGATGTCTTATCTAATATCTTTGTTTCCTTCGTTAATTCTAAGACTTAAATGCTTGCACCTTTTCTTGCCACTTTGAGCAACACTGGTATACCTTCTGGGTATCATGATTGCTTGGCAGATACAAGATATAGTAATTAAAAGATTAAAACACAATTCACAATCACAAGCTTGTAGCAGAGAAGTTGGACTGGACATGTATGAAGTACGAATGCTGGGATGGTGGGGTGGTGAAGGGGGGTGGCTGGGGATGGCGGGAGGTCTCTCCCGCAGATCCACAACAAGGCAGCCGCTTGAGGAAAAGCGAAGTGAATTTTTTGGACCAGCCTTTGCTGGCCTTAAATTCACCTACATCAGCACTTGTTTCAGGCAGTTTCTTTATGAGATCATCATGCAACTGCCTTGCCTTTTCACAAATTATAGACTGCACAACACTATCCCCTGCTAATTCTTTCTCTCTGATCCACACCAACAACAATTTCTCCACTTCTTCAATTGTTTGGGATCTCTGTTTGGTTATAGCAATCACCCCTTTCGCAACATCAGCTTCCATGATTTCTTTTCTCTTTGCCACAATGGAGCTGATTGTTGATGGCGACTTCCCGTACATCCTGCTGAGTTCAGCAATGTGTATGCCACTATCATATTTTCTTAGGATTTCTTTTTTCAGTTTTGCGGTGTTCCTCACTTTCTTTACCAAAGCACTGGCACTAGGAGCTTTCTTTGGGGCCATGGTCGCTTATTTAGCAGTCACACACAATAAACAAGTGGCAAAAACAATGGATTACATATTATGAAATGTTTCGTATGACCTGGCAGGATATGTTCACTCGCTGAGAAACAATGCTACACTGGCTGAGTATGCGTGTGGGAGGCGGCTTTGTTTGCATGTTGGGCACTGGACAGGTTCCATACAATTGAAAATGGAGGTAATCTACGAAAACGGAACCAAAAAATCGACGAAAAAAGTCGGCCAAAACCGAAATCAGTGATAACGGAGATCGACAAAAACGGAGGGTCCACTCTATATACAGTGGACCCCTGGTATTCGAGGGCATCGGTATACGTTAAATTCGGTATTCGAGACATTTTAACGCCAAAATTTTGCCTCGCCACTTGTTAAAAAACCTGCCACACGCGATTCGTCCGGGACGCGTCCACGTGAGTGCCAGTGTTTACAAGCCAACCAGTGTGCTCGCATATAAGCATACATTCGGTACATTCCATATTATCACAGTGTTTTTGGTGCTTGTTTCTGCAAAATAAGTCACCATGGGCCTCAAGAAAGCTTCTAGTGCCAGCCCTGTGGTAAAAAGGGTGAAAATTAGTATGGAAATTAACCCTTTGAGGGTTCGTCCCGTAGATCTACGGCTTTACGTTCAGGGTCCAAACCGTAGATCTACGTCATGAGCTCAGCTCACTCTGATAAACTGTGAGTGGTACATTTGGGCCTAGATATGAGAGAATACATCTATGTGGTATGTGTGCACCACATAAAACAGATCCTGCAGCACGCTGTGTATAATGAGAGAAAAAACTGAAATCATGATTTTTCGATTAAAACAGAGACTTTGCAGTGTTTTTTTGTATGTTTTTTATAGTTGTATTTGTGATTTCTTGGTCTCATTCGATAGAATGGAAGACATATTACAGAAATAAAGATGATTTTGATTGGTTTTAGCACTGGAAATGGCTTGAAACTGAGCTCAAAGTAGCAGAAATGTTAAATTTTTGCCGATATTCAAGAGTAAACAAACGACCTCGCATGTCTAATACACGCCAGCTGGTGGGTCTAATGTGCATTCACAAATATGGTGATGATATTTATACAATTATTACAGTATTGCATAACAGTAAATCTTCTATTTTTTGGTGTGAATAAAAATTCATTATGTGAATAAAAAATCAAAATGGTATTTATTTGTAAAGCCTCAAAACGTAACTAATGAACAGAGGAAATGTTAGTTTAGCTCCAGGAATACCTACATTGTTTATTCTGGACCCTATTTTGAAATTGGAATATTTTGAACTTTGTGTAAAATTGGCCAAATTAACAATTTCTGATCACTTTAATTTGTAGTTGAAACAGTTGACTTGGCGATTTCTTGTGCTCAATCGATAGAATAGAAGTAATACTAGTGAAATAGCTAAGAATTTGGTTGACTGGAATAATGTAATTGGCCTAAAATGGGAGTCAAAGTCGGCAAAATCGCCGATTCGTAAATATCGCTGACACATCAAAATTCGCGAGAGCATAATTTCGTCAATTTTCCATCAAATTTCGTACTTTTTGTTTTATTACCTTCACAAAAAGATGCTCTACCATTTCACAAGAAAAAATAACAAATTTTTTTTAAATTTTTGGACACTGGGGCACCACTTCAGATTTGGGCCTTGGACCCTGAAGGGGTTAAGAAAGATTTTGAAGGGTTTGGGGCTAACCCTGAGAAGCCTATGCCAGTGGTGGAATCCATTGTGCCTACTTCAAAAATTAAGGAAATGTGTGCAAAGTGGGCTGAACTGCAAACCTTTATATAAGGATGAAAATCACCCTAACACAGCTATTGCAAGCCGTGTTGGTGACTATTACAATGACAATGTTGTGGCCCATTTTAGACAAATCGTAAAGGAACAGATTTGTTGTGCGACAGAGGTCTAGTGACTCTCAAGCTGGTCCTAGTGGCATTAAAAGAAGAAGGGAAGTAACCCCGGAAAAGGACTTGCTACCTCAAGTCCTAATGGAAGGGGATTCCCCTTCTAAACAATAATTCGACACTCTCCCCTCCTCCCATCCCATCAATCATCACCAGATCTTCATTAAAGGTAAGTGTCATGTATTCTATTGTTAGTAGAGTACTACTAACTGTGCATGTCTTCTTCAGTTTGTGTGCATTAAACTTAATATTTCATGTGGTAAAACTTTTTTTTTCATAGTACTTTTGGGTGTCTTGCACGGATTAATTTGATTTCCGTTATTTCTTATGGGGAAAATTAATTCGCCTTCCGATAATTTTGGCATACGATGAGCTCTCAGGAACGGATTAATATCGTATACCGGGGGTCCACTACGGGAGAAGGGGTTACTAACCCCTTGCTCCTGGCATTTTAGTTGCTTCTTACAACATGCATGGAAAACTAGATGTGTGTAGTCTTAATAAATTTCCATGGTTTCAGATGAACTGACTGAAGAACAGAAGAGCTGGTTCCTGAATTTCTACTGCACACTTGCAAAGCTGGGCCTTCCTGACTCCAAGAAGACTGAGCTTCCGGTAAAAATATATGTTTATGAGTTTTCTCTAGCACCAGTTAGAAATGTTGTTGCATGATGACTTTTGAATTTCAGCTAGTCTGTAGTTAGTCTATGTATGATAATTTTAAGTTCAAAATTTAGACTTTAATTTTAGTCTGTCTGAAATGTACTATGAGCCTTTCTTCATAAGAAACTAACAGTATTAATATAAACTAAATTTTATCACAAATGTACTTTCTTGGAACATTAATATTATATTTTTATTTTATTTTATTTTATGAATGAGGAGTCTGTGTTGGCAGTGTTCTCTGTGGCAGAGCATCACTATACTGGATAAGCCTTTATGTAGAGACAGACTAAATAGCTCTAAATGTATGTTTTGCATTTTTTTTTTTTATATTGATAACCCTCTGGAAATGTATCAGAACATTTCCATGCACAGTACGTATAGATCTTAGGACTGGTATATTTCACTGACAATTCCAGTTCTAATATCAAGTTCTGTACTTATTGAGCATTTTATAGCAAGGTTAATATTGTACATTTTTAAAGAAAAAATCGAAGGTTTGGTCTTTAACCTTTCACTGTTGCAACCCCAAAAATTAAAAAGGCTGACAGTGTCGTAATTTTTCAAGATTTTTTTTATCATCTGAAATGATAGAGAATTATTTTCTGAAAGTAATGAAACCAAAAATTTGAAATTTATTGGATAACTTATGGAATTACTTAAACACAAAGTTGGCGATCTGAGTGCAATTTACGCATCCATGATTTCTCTCATTTTGAGTTCTAGTTTCAGCCAGTTCTGTTGCTCAGTTCACCCAGTTTCTGGGGTATTTCTCTAGTATGAATTTTGTTCTATCAATTAAACACAAGATACTGCCCATTCAGTGCCCATAAGTCAGCAATTTAGTAATTTTACACAGTTCAACAATTTATTTTATTTTTTTAAAACAAATTCTGGTTTAAAAAAGAATCTAAAATAAACACTGCAGGCATTCCAGCCACTAAAGCAACAATTCCTCTGTTCGTTAATCATGTCCCCAAGGCCTCTCCTATATAGCAGTTGCCTTCCATTTTAAATCCATCATCATATAATAAATTCAAGTTTTACCCCATTTCAACTTCAGCTCATGACCAGAGCTTTGGTAAGAAGGGTAAGGAAGAAGGATGGGTAAGAATAGGAATATGAGAAAAGGGTGGGAGGGGGAATGAGGTAGGATACAAAAGGGAAGTGGCCCAACTACTTTGTTACCCCATTTCTTGGATCATAAAATATCGAACTAAAGTTAAAGGAATCTTACAGGAGCCAAGATACACCGGAAGAACTAAAAGCCATAAATGAAATTAAAAGTAACCCAAAATATTTCTTTTCTTATGCCAAGTCAAAGTCAAGAGCAACATCCAGTATTGAGCCCTTACTTAAACGAGATGGGTCCTTCACAGATGACAGCAAGGAAATGAATGAGCTACTCAAGTCCCAACATGACTCAGTTTTTAGCAAGCCACTAACCAGACTGAGAGTCGATGACCTAAATGAATTTTTATGAGAGAGAGACAGAATTTGGTAGACTCGAACCTATCTGATATTATCCTGATGCCAGATGACTTCGAAAAGATGATAAATGATATGCCCATGCACTCTGCCCCAGACCCAGACTCATGGAACTGTGTGTTCATCAAGAACTGCAAGAAGCCCCTATATGTGCTTTTAACATCCTATGGAGAGGGAGCATGGACACGGGTCGTCCCACAGCTGCTAAAAAAACAGATATAGCCCCACTCCACAAAGGGGGCAATAAAGCAATAGCAAAGAACTACAGACCAATAGTGCTAATGTCCCATATCATAAAAATCTTTGAAAGGGTTCTAAGAAGCAAGATCGCCACCCTTCTAGTTACCCATCAGTTACACAACCCAGGGCAACATGGGTTTAGAGCAGGTCACTCCTGCCTGTCCCAGCTACTGGACCACTATGACAAGGTCCTGGATGCTCTAGAAGACAAACAAAATGCAGATGTAGTATACACAGACTTTGCAAAGGCCTTTAACAAGTGCGACCATGGTGTAATAGTGCACAAAATGCGTAATAAAGGAATAACAGGAAAAGTTGGTAGATGGATCTATAATTTCCTAACAAATAGAACACAAAGAGTAACAGTAAACAGAGTAAATTCTGAGGCAGCTACAGTGAAAAGCTCTGTTCCACAAGGCACAGTACTCGCTCCCATCCTGTTCCTCATCCTCATATCTGACATAGACAGGGATGTAAGCCACGGCACAGTATCTTCCTCTGCTGATGACACCCGAATTTGCATGACAGTGTCCTCCATTGAAGACACTGCAAGACTCCAGGTGGACATCAACCAAATATTTAAATGGGCCGCGGAAAACAATATGAAGTTCAATGATGAGAAATTTCAATTATGTACTCCGATATGGAAAATGTGAGGAAATTAAAACTATATCGGATTTTAAAACAAATTCCAACCACACAATAGAGTGAAAAACTAATGTAAAAGATTTGGAAGTGATAATGTCATAGGATCTCACCTTCAAAGACCATGACAATGTATCAATCGCATCTGCTAGAAAAATAACATGATGGATAATGAGAACCTTCAATACTAGGGATGCCAAGCCCATGATAACACACTTCAGGTCGCTTGTTCTATCTAGGCTGGAATATTGCTGCACACTAGGGGTGGCTCGTCCATAGGACTTCATCAACCTTATGGTAAAATAATTTGCAACTGACAAATATATTACAGGAAAAATCTGTTGTATGTTGTTTTCTATGTATTTATAAGTGAATTTTTATTTTTGTTTTTTGTTGAAATGAGATAAAAATGATTAAAAATAGAAGTTTGATGCGGTACGATAGTATAGGTATTACTGGCGCTACAAGCTGCTACTGCTGCACACTAACAGTACCTGTCAGAGAATCTAGCATGGCACACATAACTGCGATAAAACACCTAAATTACTGGAAACGCTTGAAGTTCCTCAACCTGTACTCCCTAGAATGCAGGCAGGAGAGATACATGATTATATACACTTGGAAAATCCTAGAGGGATTAGTTCCAAACTTGCACATGAAAATTGGTCCCTATGAAAGCAAAAGACTTGGCAGATGATGCAACATCCCCGCAGTGAAAAGCAGGGGTGCCACTAGCACGATAAGAGACAATACAATAAATGTCAGGGTCCCAATCTGTGCAATTGCCTTCCTGCATACATAAGAGGGATTACCAGTAGACCCCTGACTTTCTTCAAGAGGGTTCTGGACAGGTACCTAAAGTCGGTACCTGACCAGCTGGGCTGTGGTTCGTACGTCGGGTTGCATAATGGATAATGGATAATGAGAACCTTCAAAACTAGGGATGCCAAGCCCATGATGACACTCTTCAGGCTGGAATATTGCTGCACACTAACAGCAACTTTCAAGGCAGGTGAAATTGCTGACCTAGAAAATGTACAGAGAACCTTCACGGCGCGCATAACGGAGATAAAACACCTAAATTACTGGGAGCACTTGAGGTTCCTGAACCTGTATTCCCTGGAATGCAGGCGGGAGAGATACATGATTATATACACCTGGAAAATCCTAGAGGGACTAGTACCGAACTTGCACACAAAAATCACTCACTACGAAAGCAAAAGACTCGGCAGACGATGCAACATCCCCCCAATAAAAAGCAGGGGTGTCACTAGCACGTTGAGAGACCATACAATAAGTGTCAGGGGCCCGACACTGTTCAACTGCCTCCCAGCATACATAAGGGGGATTACCAACAGACCCCTGGCAGTCTTCAAGCTGGCACTGGACAAGCACCTAAAGTCGGTTCCTGACCAGCCGGGCTGTGGCTCGTACGTTGGTTTGCGTGCAGCCAGCAGTAACAACCTGGTTGATCAGGCTCTGATCCACCAGGAGGCCTGGTCACAGACCGGGCCGCGGGGGCGTTGACCCCCAGAACTCTCTCCAGGTAAACTCCAGGCATCCAGCCAACAGCAACAGCCTGGTTGATCAGGCCATGATCCACCATGAAGCCTGGTCACAGACCGGGCTGCAGGGGCGTTGACCCCCAAAACCCTCTCCAGGTATACTCCAGGCATGGTTTAGGTCATTTCAATAATTGAAGCAGATCTAATAAAAGCCCATAAAACAGACAGGGAAGGGGAATAGGGAGGCCCTACCATACCTCAGGAAAATTGATACCAAGAAACAGCCAATGGAACCATAAAAACCACCTCAGATTCACTGTTTTAACCCAAACACATGGTCAGAATTTTGCTCTTCCCATCATGCACCTCATGTGGCAGGATTGTTCTTTAAAATGTGCACACCTACCTCACAGGCCCATTCTCTCATGTCTAGGCCAAAATTTATTTCTCACTGCCTATTTGAGAGCGGTGTGCTTGAAATTTAGATCTACATGAGCAGCCCTGGCATAAGTAACTTAGTTCTATGTAGGAGACAGTGAAAAGGTTAATCTATACATTAAAACATAAATTTTATGGACATGAGTGAAAGTGTAGAATATATTTAATGAAAATTGTTTTAAGCACAATAGAACACTGTATCAACACATGATGTCCATGACTTTAACTATTTACATTACCAGCAAATGAAAGAATATTGCTAGTACAGTGGTAGAAATCTTTAAGATGAAACCAGACAAGTTCCTTCAGGAGGTGTTTAATCAGCCAAACTGTGATGGTTGTGATAAGGTATTCTCAAGGAAACCTAGCTGCAGCTTGAGCTAGAAGAGTAATGAAACTCAAAATCAGTCGCAAGTGCAGGACTGTGTGTTGTATTGTTCCAGTCATGGTATTGTGCTTTTTTGTTCTTCATAATTTTTTTCAATGTGTTGCAGATGCCAGACTTGGTAGCAGAGGTTCGCAGCGGGGAGTACGAAGCTGAGTGTCGGCAGCAGTGTGCGTATAATCTGCCATGTATGGTAGCCTTTGCTGGAGGATCAACTACCTACCGAACCAGTTTGCATGAGACTGTCTCATCTCTTGTTACTGACCCCAGTCAACAAGTTCGAACAACAGTAGCAGCAGCCTACCATCAGGTGTGTGCTAAGTCTAATACGTACTAGCAATGATTAGATTCAGATTCATTATTTATATAAGCCATTTTATATTCTTTCTTCTTTCAACAAACTGGCCGTATCCCACCGAGGCATGTTGGCCCAAAAAGAAAAACGAAAGTCTCTCTCTTTAAATTTAGTAATTTATATGGGAGAAAGGGTTAGCCCCTTGCTCCTGGCATTTTAGTCGCCTCTTAAAGCATGCATGGCTTACGGAGGAAGAATTCCGTTCCACTTCCCCATGGAGATAAGAGGAAATAAACAAGAACAAGAACTAGTAAGAAAATAGAAGAAAAACCAGAGGGGTGTGTATATATATGCTTGTACATGTATCCTACCATCTTGTAAAACAAGTACATACAGGTTTCCATTTTACACTCACTTGGCCATTTTATATATGTTGCATAAATAGTACTGTAAATGGTTACTTATAATGGAATGTACTGTATGTACTGGTAATACAGTGGAACCTTGACTTAAGAGTTTAATCTGTTCCGTGACCTAGCTCGTAACTCAATTTACTAGTACATATGTATATCAAATCAATTTTCCTCATTTAAATTAATTGAAGAGTCATTAATCCGTTCCTGCACTCTGGAGACAAGACAAAATACTTGAATATGACACTAATATCAACTGTACAGCTTATTTATCTATCACAATTCATCTAATATGACATAATAAACAATATAATTAACACAAACATGATATATACTCTAGAATGAATAAAATAGGTCATAATATGGTGGCAGAGGCAGGGGTGGAAGCATCTGCCATTTCCTGTCTAACTTTTACTATAGTATCTTCTCATGCTCTTATTGTAAGAGAAAATGGAGTATTTGTGAGGCTACTTGCAGAATTATCATATATGAAAACATAATAAATCATAATACACTAAAGAATGTAAAGAAATGTTAAACTGTTTATATAAAGTGTATATGTACTTACACACTTGGAGCAGAGATGGTGGGGGATGTTGAGGGTGGGGGATGTTGAAGGTGCGGTAGGTTGAGGGTGGGGGATGTTGAGGGTGCGGGAGGTTGAGGGTGGGGGAGGTTGAGGCTGTGTGTATGATGTCGGTGGCCCCGTAAACCTCCAACAACAACATTGTTTTGTTTAACCCTTAAACGGTCCAAATGTATATATACGTTCACTCGCTTAGTGCCCCAAACGTATATATACGTTTTATTTTTCCTGCCTCCAAATTTGGCACAATTGGCCTGAGATGCCTGGTCAGCATAGAATTGGTCTTAACACTCGGTGTGCGTAGTATTAAAAAAATCTGGGACCACTTAGTACCTTGTGGGAGCGCCAGTTAAATTGAGCACCAGCTAGAGCAAACAGTGCTGCAAACACCAAGGATTCACTGATGTAATGTCATATTAACACTTCTCTTTTAAGAGGAAAGTGATGTTAACCCCAAGTTCAGGGTCTGTCTATCTCTGTCTCTGTCTTTCTGTCTCTGTATATCTGTCTCTTTCTGTCTGTCTTTGTCTATCTCTGTCTATCTGTCTGTTTGTCTATCTGTGTCTGTCTCTGGCTTTGTCTCTGTCTATATCTTTCAATCTGTCTTTGTCTATCTGTCTCACAGGTACACATAAATACAAGTATATGTAGTATAAATTACCTAGGATAATCCAAAAATCCAGACAAAGTGCTATACTCTGCTTGAAGATGTGAGTAAAGGTGATGATGCAGTCTTGTGGCTCTCTCTGAGACAGAGAGCTAGATGGATAGACAGGGAGCTTGACACAGACAGACAGATAGACAGACAAAAATGTTTGTGTGCCAGCAAAAACAAAGGGAGAGGGATGGTCATCTAATCTTTTCTTATCAGCTGCACCCTACCCCCCACCCTCGTGTATGCTCATCAAACGTCAGCTCTTATCAAATGTTATATTCCCTTATCATGTCACTGTCAGGGGTGGACTTTGTTTTTCATGCTTCAAGGGAACATATTATTATGTATTATTATTATTACGTATTATTATTATTATTATTACGTATTATTATTATTACGTATTATTATTTTTTTTTTTTTTTTTTTTTTTCAACAAGTCGGCCGTCTCCCACCGAGGCAGGGTGACCCAAAAAAGAAAGAAAATCCCCAAAAAGAAAATACTTTCATCATCATTCAACACTTTCACCACACTCGCACATTATCACTGTTTTTGCAGAGGTGCTCAGAATACAACAGTCTAGAAGCATACACATATAAAGATACTCAACATATCCCTCCAAACTGCCAATATCCCAAACCCCTCCTTTAAAGTGCAGGCATTGTACTTCCCATTTCCAGAACTCAAGTCCGACTATATGAAAATAACCGGTTTCCCTGAATCCCTTCACTAAATATTACCCTGCTCACACTCCAACAGATCGTCAGGTCCCAAGTACCATTCGTCTCCATTCACTCCTATCTAACACGCTCACGCACGCTTGCTGGAAGTCCAAGCCCCTTACCCACAAAACCTCCTTTACCCCCTCTCTCCAACCCTTTCGAGGACGACCCCTACCCCGCCTTCCTTCCCCTATAGATTTATATGCTTTCCATGTCATTCTACTTTGATCCATTCTCTCTAAATGACCAAACCACCTCAACAACCCCTCTTCTGCCCTCTGACTAATACTTTTATTAACTCCACACCTTCTCCTAATTTCCACACTCCGAATTTTCTGCATAATATTTACACCACACATTGCCCTTAAACAGGACATCTCCACTGCCTCCAACCGTCTCCTCGCTGCTGCATTTACCACCCAAGCTTCACATCCATATAAGAGTGTTGGTACTACTATACTTTCATACATTCCCTTCTTTGCCTCCATAGATAACGTTTTTTGACTCCACATATACCTCAACGCACCACTCACCTTTTTTCCCTCATCAATTCTATGATTAACCTCATCCTTCATAAATCCATCCGCCGACACGTCAACTCCCAAGTATCTAAAAACATTCACTTCTGCCATACTCCTCCTCCCCAATTTGATATCCAATTTTTCTTTATCTAAATCATTTGACACCCTCATCACCTTACTCTTTTCTATGTTCACTTTCAACTTTCTACCTTTACACACATTCCCAAACTCATCCACTAACCTTTGCAATTTTTCTTTAGAATCTCCCATAAGCACAGTATCATCAGCAAAAAGTAACTGTGTCAATTCCCATTTTGAATTTGATTCCCCATAATTTAATCCCACCCCTCTCCCAAACACCCTTGCATTTACTTCCTTTACAACCCCATCTATAAATATATTAAACAACCATGGTGACATTACACATCCCTGTCTAAGACCTACTTTTACCGGGAAGTAGTCTCCCTCTCTTCTACACACCCTAACTTGAGCCTCACTATCCTCATAAAAACTCTTTACAGCATTTAATAACTTACCACCTATTCCATATACTTGCAACATCTGCCACATTGCTCCTCTATCCACTCTATCATATGCCTTTTCTAAATCCATAAATGCAATAAAAACTTCCCTATCTTTATCTAAATACTGTTCACATATATGCTTCAATGTAAACACCTGATCTACACATCCCCTACCCACTCTAAAACCTCCTTGCTCATCCGCAATCCTACATTCTGTCTTACCTCTAATTCTTTCAATTATAACCCTACCGTACACTTTTCCTGGTATACTCAGTAAGCTTATTCCTCTATAATTTTTACAGTCTCTTTTGTCCCCTTTCCCTTTATATAAAGGGACTATACATGCTCTCCGCCAATCCCTAGGTACCTTCCCCTCTTTCATACATTTATTAAACAAAAGTACCAACCACTCCAACACTATATCCCCCCCTGCTTTTAACATTTATTATTATTATGTATTATTATTATTACGTATTATTATTATTACATATTATTATTATTATATTATTATTATTACGTATTATTATTATTACGTATTATTATCCTCCTCCTCCCTCCTCCTCCTCCCTCCTCCTCCTCCCTCCTCCTCCTCCTCCTCCTCCTCCTCCTCCTCCTCCTCCTCCTCCCTCCTCCTCCTCCCTCCTCCTCCTCCTCCTCCCTCCTCCTCCTCCTCCTCCTCCTCCTCCCTCCTCCTCCTCCTCCTCCTCCTCCTCCTCCTCCTCCTCCTCCTCCTCCTCCTCCTCCCTCCTCCTCCTCCTCCCTCCTCCTCCTCCCCCCTCCTCCTCCTCCTCCTCCTCCTCCTCCTCCTCCTCCTCCTCCCCTCCTCCTCCTCCATCCTTCCTCCTCCATCCTCCTCCTCCCTCCTCCTCCCTCCCCCTCCTCCCTCCTCCTCCTCCTCCTCCTCCTCCCTCCTCCTCCTCCCTCCTCCTCCCTACTCCCTCCTCCTCCCTCCTCCTCCTCCTCCTCCTCTTCCTCCTCCTCCTTCCTCCTTCCACCTCCACCCCGTCCTCCCTCTTCCTCCTCTCTCCTCCCTCCACCTCCTCCCTCCTCCTCCTCCCTCCTCCTCCTCCTCCCTCCCCCTCCTCCTCCTAATCCTCCTCCTCCTAATCCTCCTCCTAATCCTCCTAATCCTTCTAATCATCCTAATCATCCTCCTCCTCCTCATCCTAATCATCATCATCATCATCATCCTCCTCCTCCTCCTCATACTCCTCCTCCTCCTCATACTCCTCCTCTTACTCCTCCTTATCCTCATACTCATCCTCATACTCCTCATCCTCATCCTCATACTCCTCCTCCTCCTCATACTCCTCCTCCTCCTCATACTCCTCCTCTTACTCCTCCTCATCCTCATACTCATCCTCATACTCCTCATCCTCATCCTCATACTACTCCTCCTCCTCATACTCCTCCTCCTCCTCATACTCATATCCAAAACATTGCTGGGACCTATAAATACTTTGTTTATATTCCAAGACAATAGTAAATGACCAAGGCAGGTGTAAATGTCCACCTGTCAGTGTCTTTGTGACAATTCGAGTACAATTTCAGTACCTAATACTAGTGTCAGAACGAAGATTGGTTATGAAATGACAAGAACTACTATAAATTGTAATTATCAGAACATAAAAATTACATAAAATAATATGAAAAATAGAAAAAAAGGCATATTGGCAACACTTCTGCAAGTGGCAGGACTCGCTGTTGCTGTCACATGAGCATCCAGTGCCAACTTCTGGGCCTCATATCTCGGTAAATACTGACCCTAAAAAAAAATTTTTTTATCCTATAACACTTAGAAAAATGTGCTCTTTTTTTCAATAAAAAAACTATTTTTTTATTTTTCAAAATATTCGGGGCGCTGCGCTAGTGAACGTATATATACGTTTGGACCGTTTAAGGGTTAATCACTGAACATAACTGATACAGCTTTAGTATCTACATATCGTAGATGTACTAAGCTGGTATTGCCTGGCTAAGTCCATGAAAATCATTGTCTTTTTCTTCTCAGCACTGTCCTTTGCACTTATTTTCTTAGGATCCATGGTTAGAAAAAAGAAATTTGGCCAAAGGACTGTAAAAAAGTGCAAGCAAACATGAGAGAACTGCTCCCACAGTGATGTAAACATGTGTACTGCTTACCGGATGTTTTGGCATCAGCTGTGCCAACTAGCGGCAGCATTCTGGATGATTATTACGTACGAATTATGTATGATTATTATTATTATTATTATTATTACAGTGGACCCCCGGTTAACGATTTTAATCCGTGCAAGAGGGGTAATCGTTATGCGAAATAATCGTTATGTGAATGAATTTTCCCCATAAGAAATAATGGAAATAAAATTAATCCGTGCAAGACACCCAAAAGTATGAAAAAAAATTTTTTTTACCACATGAAATGTTAATTTTAATACACACAAACTGAAAAAGGCATGCACACTTACATGACACTTACTTTTATTGAAGATCTGGTGATGATTGATGGGATGGGAGGAGGGGAGAGCATTATCTTCTTACTGTTTAGAAGGGGAATCCCCTTCCATTAGGACTTGAGGTAGCAAGTCCTTTTCCGGGGTTACTTCCCTTCTTCTTTTAATGCCACTAGGACCAGCTTGAGAGTCACTGGACCTCTGTCGCACAACAAATCTGTCCATAGAGCTCTGTACCTCCCGTTCCTTTACGATTTGTCTAAAATGGGCCACAACATTGTCATTGAAATAGTCACCAGCACGGCTTGCAACAGCTGTGTCAGGGTGATTTTCATCCATAAAGGTTTGCAGTTCAACCCACTGTGCACACATTTCCTTAATTTTTGAAGTAGGCACAATGGATTCCACAACTGGCATAGGCTTCTCAGGGTTAGCCCCAAACCCTTCAAAATCTTTCTTAATTTCCATACTAATTCTCACCCTTTTTACCACAGGGTTGGCACTAGAAGCTTTCTTGGGGCCCATGGTCACTTATTTTCCAGAAACAGCACCGAAAACACTGTAATAATACGAAATATTCCGATTGTATGCTTGGATGTTATTGCGGAGGCTGGCTGGTAAACAATGCCACCGGCGGAACATGTGAGCGTGGCTCAGGCCGCACATTGGAAGCGTCTCGGACGAAAATCGGTAAGCGGGTTTTTAAGCGGTATGCGAGGCAAAATTTTTGCAATTAAAGTAAGCGGTATGCGAAATAATCGCTATGTGATGCCATCGTTATGCGGGGGTCCACTGTATTTTGGGATCTGAAGCTCTATCATTTTTATTACATTATTATTGTTATTATTATTATTATTATTATTATTATTATTATTATTATTATTATTATTATTATTATTATTATCATCATCATCATTATTAAGTTAGGTAACTGGAGCACAGATCCAATTCCTTAGATCAAGAGTCCCTCACCAGCATCAAGGAACCTTGACTGGTGAGGAGTTTTTGATCTAGGGAATTGGATCTGTGCTCTAGTTACCTGAATTAATAATAATAATAATAATAATAATAATAATAACTAATAATGATAATTATTATTATAATAAAGAACGCCTCCAACTCAGTGCACTGTTTACCTCGCTGTGGGAGCAGTTCTCTCATGCTTTGCTTACATTTTTGACAGTCATTTGGCCAAATTTCATTTTTCTAAGCATGGGTTCTAAGAAAGTAAGTGTAAAGGACAATGCTGAGAAGAGAAAGTGGATGATTTCCATGGAATTAAAGCATGAAATCATAGATAAACAAGTGAGGTGTCCAGGTTTTGCGTTGATGGGGAAGCAGGGGGAGCTGGCTTGTAACTCAAATGTTGGCTCATTACTCAGAGCAAAAAATCAACCCAGGGACGGCTCATATCTCAAAAAACTTGTACATTGGGACACTTGTAAGTCAAGGTTCCACTGTACACTAATAATTAATATTTGTGAAGCTTGTTGTTCAAAAAAGGTCTATCAAGAAGTAAGATAAATAATTATGAATATGTGTTTGAATATAAGTTATGCTGAGAAAACCGATTGTAAATTACTGTATAAAATAACAATAATAATAATAGCACTACAATAATAGTTGCAGTTCTTTGGATCATATGACTTGTAATGTACATGCACTTTTGGCAAGGTAACTGGAAGCTTGGTAATGAATAACAGTGAATGAGTTTTATATCTTTGAGTCATCCTCCCACCTTGGTGTGGTATGGCCAGTTTATGAAAAATGCACATGTGTGTGTGCATTTATGTCATGATTTTTAAGTTGAATTTGTCGACTTGGCTTTCTCAGCTATGATTGTTTAGTGAAAAAAAAGCAATCCAAGCTTATTTTTTTACCTTTTTTAACTATACCTAAATCAAAACATGGCTGAACATCACAAACTTAAAATAATTTATTAATTTCAAATAAGACATTACTGTATATAAAATTGTGCTGTTGTATGCAGGTTATCTGGTTACGGACTGGGCCCTGGGGTTATTGTTCCTCAGAACGTTCTCCAGGTATCTGTAAATGAATAAATCATTACTGTATTAGGAAATGTGACCTAATGAAAGACTTACTCTTTCATAGTATTTTTCTTGCTTCATGTCAGCTGTGTACATTGGTTGGTGCTGAGGTGGGTCTTCTGAAAGAGGGACTTCTACTGTTGTTACGCTCAGAAAACCTGGATATACTGGCAGCATTAACTCCCAACCTCCCCCATATTATTACCACCATGCACAGACATAATGCAGTTACACCACAGTCTCCTGTAAGTAAAACTTTAATTAAAATGCCCATTTAATTTTTTTTTTTGACATGCCCTTGTCAAAGTACAAGATATTATAGCATCAAGAATTTAATGTTCTTGTTGGTATCATTTCCTTGACTATAAAGAATTTGGACAGATAATTCTCTGTCAGACACTGGGGGAATGTAGTAAAAAGACTGGACTAGAACATTCAGAAATACAGTAAATCCTCAATTTAATGGACTTCTTAAATATGGGACAAACCCTGCTAAGTCAGTTGATTTGGTAACACAGACTGTTGGTTACAGAATTGTCCATTATTGCTACGATCATGGAAGATAATCTCATCTCTCTCCACCACAACCACCATTACTGCCCACCTGCTTCTTCCTATTAGTTTGTTTCATTCATATATACAATATACTGTATGTGGCATTTATTTTTTTAGTATACATATTTGTTTTTTACTGTTTGTCTTTTTTATGTAAATTTGAGAAAACTGAATTTTCTTATTATTCAGGGTTCAGCTTTTGTGATGTATTTTCTACTGAACCATCATCCATCTCTTCTTGGATAAAATACAGTATGTGTTTTGATATTAAAAATGTTGGGCAGATTACTAGTTTGGTAGCAATCTTTCATATTGTTAAAATTCTGTTTTAAATGTATTAAATTAAATTTTAAATAGGTTTTACTTTTGCTTTTCATATTTTTACATAGTGTCTGCCAAATAATTTACTTGTGATTTACACTGTTCTTTTATAACTTCCAAAATCAAGTAATTTAAAATTGCTAATATAGGAATCTGATGATAAGGAGACAAATGCAATTATGTGGAATTCTTTATTGACAATGTTTTACTCACATAGTGGGCAAAAATATTGTCATTAAAGGATTCCATAAAACTGCATATGTATGTATTTCTAATTACTATCATGCTGGTATTTCATGCCATCACCTTTCTTCTGTTTTTCTTTTATAGTATTAATGGAGACTTCCTTTGTGATCACAGAATTTATGATAGAAAAGTGTGCTGGAACATGAGATAAGTTTTTCGTTTCCTTTCTTTATTACGTTTTATGCTCCTTGTTTCATAACAGAAGTTAAAAAGTAATACAGAATACATATAGAGACAATTCTTTGTCATTTTTGCTCAAAAATTAGGACATTTTAGTTGTAATTCCTAATAATTCCTCTCTGGCTGAGCAGAGGGGAGATCTTCTGGAGCTGGTAGGAGCTATCAAGCAAGGGGAGGAGACTGTGAGCATAACCAGTATGTGGCGGGTTCATGCTGAAACCTTGACGCAAGCAGCTGCCCTCGCTCCCTGTCTTCCACCAGATCTCATCTTCACTCAGCTTGTTCCTCTCATGTTTGTTAGGATGCAAACTGCTGTAAGTATCATAACAAAATAATTATGTTTTGAATTTGATCTTATTATAATACAGATATAATTTGGTACAATATAAGGCTTAGAAGAAAGCCACTGATCATGCAAATGGAATTTGGACAATCTAATTATAAGGCTACATACTATGTATATCTAGGCTTAGTTTATAATTTAAGTCAATGCAGTTTAGGTAATTCATTACAATTATAATTATACTGAGACATGTTTCAAATGAAGAACTATAATAATTGAAGATATAGTTCTTGGATAGTCTCTATATATACATTAAAAATGACATTTCACAAAGTATGAATGTTCTGTATTTTTTAAAAACTAACTGAGAAAAAGAGTAATATTTGTAATTCAGCATTAAGAAAAATTGTAATTATTATTATTATTATTATTATTATTATTATGGACAAATAAACACATATGCAGTATAATGTGATCCTTTATTGACTACGTTTCACCCACACAGTGGGCTTTTTCAAGTCACAAACAGAACTACCTGGGGTGGAAGGAACGCGAGTATTTATAGTCAGGTTCAGAATGCTGAGGTCAGGTGGAGAATGCTGCATCTGATGATGTACCGAGTGGGGTTATAGAGTCTAAAATCTTGGGTAGCTTGGAAAGGAGATTGGATAAGTTTGTGAGCAGACCTTCTACAGTGTTCTTATGTGGGATAGCGATGAAGAAGTTTCTTGGCAACTTCTTCATCGCTATCCCACATAAGAACACTGAAGAAGTTTCTTGGCAACTTCTTCATCGCTATCCCACATAAGAACACTGTAGAAGGTCTGCTCACAAACTTATCCAATCTCCTTTCCAAGCTACCCAAGATTTTAGACTCTATAACCCCACTCGGTACATCATCAGATGCAGCATTTTCCACCTGACCTCAGCATTCTGAACCTGACTATAAATACTTGCGTTCCTTCCACCCCAGGTAGTTCTGTTTGTGACTTGAAAAAGCCCACTGTGTGGGTGAAACGTAGTCAATAAAGGATCACATTATACTGCATATGTGTTTATTTTTCCATTGTGTTGGTATTTTATACCATTTATTTCCATTATTATTATTATAAATTTTTTCTTGAAATCTTTAGCGGCCAATACCATGTCGGCTTGCTGCAGCCAGAACCCTGCTGGTGTACTTGCGACATATGAACACATCAGAGCAGAGAGACCATATCAGTAATACTCTTGTGTCAGGTGTGTTTTCATGTTCACTCTAAATGCATGTTTTTTAAAGAATTTATATTTATATGACCTGTCACTGTCAGTGGGGATCTTTAATGCTAGTAGGTTAGAACAGAACATACCAGTTGAGAACATTTCATCATAATGAACAATGAAATTCACCATACTGTGGCAGGAACAATTCACAACTAACCCACAAATTGTAAATTATTCTTTTTTTATATTCTGGCCTCTTCCAGCACATTGTTAAATGCCTTATGCATCAGAAATCACATAGCTTGACATAGCCTTGGCTATCTTCTCACCTCTCAATAACCTAACTTGCTTTAATGCTTTTCTTTTCTCTCTCACTCATGATTTCATAATTGTCCAAGACAGACCAGACTATCATCTAGTTTCCAGATTCAAGTAATGGGTGCATTGTCAGTAATGAACATCTGAGCTCTTTTGTGTATTGTCATTATGACAGGTAAACCCTACAGCATTTACTTGTGATGCTTAGAAAGTACAGCTATTTGTCCTTAGATGACTTTTGAATTTCTTAAGAGGCAGATACTAGTTACATGAGTAGTTAATGGGTAATTAATAAAAGAGAAGTACAGTACTGTATTACGAAGCATAAAGGAATGCGTTTTCTTTAGACCAGAGGATGTATGTTAATCTAGTCAATGCTTATAGCACAGAAAAATTAAACCCTACCATAAAGATTTTCTCTAATTTGCAGAAAAATTAAACCCTACCATAAAGATTTTCCCTAATTTGCAGAATTTTGTGAAGGAAACAGTTGCCACAAGCGCATGCTGTTTCTGAGTGTTGCTACGATGGTTCTTGAAATGTTCTCCAAGGCTTTCTTCAAGTCTAATTTCTTCAGGCCACTACTATCTCTACACAGTGAGTAAATTACTTTACCAGTAGGATAAGATAATTATATATAAGCAATTTATCTTCAGGAAGAGGTAGTACATACAACTTCTGGAAACTTTAAACAGTCATAATGATAAGCTCAGTACTGTAGACAGAGCAATACCGGCACTTCACTTCTCTTATAACTAAAAGTTGTGCCAAGTATCTTACCACGCAGGCAGCTAATTTACAAATTTGAGAAAGTATAATGGAATATTACAGTGTAAACAGTAGGAATGTCATAGTGTAAAAGAAGTTGGGTTGAGTAGTATCAATTGGAGTTTCAAAGGTTGTGTTCTGGGTAATGAATACTACATTCATCTTTTTGCACATTTAAAGAATGTTGATCATAATGAAAATTCAGTTTCACAACTTGAAGAATTTACCAGAGCAGGTCAGTTACAAGTCAGTTATCCTTATAGTGAAATAACTTCATTTTCTTATGTGCTTTGGCAAACAGCTGCGGTGCACAACTAAAATCAAACTACCGTAACTTTAATATACATACACATTTGAAGGTAAAATTACTAAAGCTAGTGATATCATGTTTGTTTTCTAATAGATATACTATTTCTTCAATAATTTAGCGTACTCATTCCAGTTGTGAAGCCTCTGATGATTTTCACATCATTTTGTATCTCAGTCTCTCTCATTTATTGGTAAGCACCCATCAAGTCTCAGACTTAGTTACTAAACTACGAAATCACAACAACATTATTGTAAACAAATCCCGGAATAAGTGGGTTTGAACTCATGGTATGCGAGTCTTAGAAATAGAGACCTGTATACTTAAAATAAATAATGGAATGGAATAGTTGTGCAGGGTAATGATTTGTGGGAGAAATATAAAATTTACAAGAATTTTTTTTTTGGTGGAAGAAATACAAAATTTGCAATAATTTGTTGCGACTAATATGTCGTAGCTTTCTAGTATATCTTATACATCACCTGACTGATCTGAGACCAGACAGTAGTCAGCAGATGGAGAATCAAACTTCCACTACAATAACCCACACATAGGACAGAGAAAAGCTCATGACAATGTTTCGGTCCAAGATGGATCAAAAGTCGTCATAAACTTTTCTCTCTCCTATGTGTGGGTTATTTGTGTATTGTTCCAGTCACTGTATTGTCCTTTTTATGCTTTCTTCCACTATGCCTTGTGCTGGATGACTCACAGTATTCATAAAATACAGTAAGAGAGCTCAAAATAGCCAGGCAATACCCAAATGGATGAAATAACTCATTATGTCTTACAGATGATCGAGTTCCCAACATTCGATTGAAGCTGGTGATGCTACTTCCTCAGATGAAAGCCACAATTTCAATGCCTGAGGATAAAGGCAGGCTGCAGGTTAGATGCTCCTTATACTGTATCTCTTGTATTTTTAACTTGTGTTGTCTGAATCTCTGTAAAAGGAATTACATAATTTTTCATTCCATCATCTGTATCTTTCTTTATCTGCATCTAAATTGTCCTCATCTAACATACTGTATATTATTATCATAACTATTATTATTACATTACCCTGCTCACACTCCAACAGATCGTCAGGTCCCAAGTACCATTCGTCTCCATTCACTCCTATCTAACACGCTCACGCACGCTTGCTGGAAGTCCAAGCCCCTTGCCCACAAAACCTCCTTTACCCCCTCTCTCCAACCCTTTCGAGGACGACCCCTACCTCGCCTTCCTTCCAGTATAGATTTATGTGCTTTCCATGTCATTCTACTTTGATCCATTCTCTCTAAATGACCAAACCACCTCAACAACCCCTCTTCTGCCCTCTGACTAATACTTTTATTAACTCCACACCTTTTCCTAATTTCCACACTCTGAATTTTCTGCATAATATTTACACCACACATTGCCCTTAGACAGGACATCTCCACTGCCTCCAACCATCTCCTCGCTGTTGCATTTTCCACCCAAGCTTCACACCCATATAAGAGTGTTGGTACTACTATACTTTCATACATTCCCTTCTTTGCCTCCGTAGATAACATTTCTTGACTCCACATATACCTCAATGCACCACTCACCTTTTTTCCCTCATCAATTCTATGATTAACCTCATCCTTCATAAATCCATCCGCCGACACGTCAACTCCCAAGTATCTGAAAACATTCACTTCTTCCATACTCCTCCTCCCCAATTTGATATCCAATTTTTCTTTATCTAAATCATTTGACACCCTCATCACCTTACTCTTTTCTATGTTCACTTTCAACTTTCTACCTTTACACACATTCCCAAACTCATCCACTAACCTTTGCAATTTTTCTTTAGAATCTCCCATAAGCACAGTATCATCAGCAAAAAGTAACTGTGTCAATTCCCATTTTGAATTTGATTCCCCATAATTTAATCCCACCCCTCTCCCAAACACCCTAGCATTTACTTCTTTTACAACCCCATCTATAAATATATTAAACAACTATGGTGACATTACACATCCCTGTCTAAGACCTACTTTTACCGGGAAGTAGTCTCCCTCTCTTCTACACACCCTAACCTGAGCCTCACTATCCTCATAAAAACTCTTTACAGCATTTAATAACTTACCACCTATTCCATAAACTTGCAACATCTGCCACATTGCTCCTCTATCCACTCTATCATATGCCTTTTCTAAATCCATAAATGCAATAAAAACTTTCCTACCTTTATCTAAGTACTGTTCACATATATGCTTCAATGTAAACACTTGATCTACACATCCCCTACCCACTCTGAAACCTCCTTGCTCATCCGCAATCCTACATTCTGTCTTACCTCTAATTCTTTCAATTATAACCCTACCGTACACTTTTCCTGGTATACTCAATAAACTTATTCCTCTATAATTTTTACAGTCTATTTTGTCCCCTTTCCCTGTATATAAAGGGACTATACATGCCCTCTGCCAATCCCTAGGTACCTTCCCCTCTTTCATACATTTATTAAACAAAAGTACCAACCACTCCAGCACTAATTCCCCCCTCATCTTTTAACATTTCTGTCATGATCCCATCAGTTCCAGCTGCTTTACCCCCTTTCATTCTACGTAATGCCTCATGTACCTCCCCCACACTTACATTCTGCTCTTCTTCACTCCTAAAAGATGGTATACCTCCCTGACCAGTGCATGAAATTACTGCCTCTCTTTCTTCCTTAACATTTAAAAGTTCCTCAAAATATTCTTGCCATCTAACTAATACCTCTATCTCCCCATCTACTAACACCCCTACTCTGTTTTTAACTGACAAATCCATACTTTCCCTAGGCTTTCTTAACTTGTTGAACTCACTCCAAAATTTTTTCTTATTTTCATTAAAATTTCTTGACAGTGCCTCTCCCACTCTATCATCTGCTCTCCTTTTGCACTCTCTCACTACTCTCTTTACCTTTCTTTTACTCTCCATATACTCTGCTCTCCTTATAACACTTCTGCTTTGTAAAAACCTCTCATAAGCTACCTTTTTCTCTTTTATCACACCCTTTACTTCATCATTCCACCAATCACTCCTCTTTCCTCCTGCCCCCACCCTCCTATATTATTATTATTATTATTTCTTTCCACATACCGGCTGTATCCCACCGAGGCGGGGTGGCCCAAAAGGAAAAATGAAAGCTTCTCCTTTTACATTTAGTAATATATACAGGAGAAGGGGGTTACTAGCCCCTTGCTCCCGGCATTTTAGTCGCCTCTTACAACACGCATGGCTTACGGAGGAAGAATTCTGTTCCACTTCCCCATGGAGAGAACAGGAAATAAACATGAAGAAGAACTAGTAAGAAAATAGAAGAAAACCCAGAGGGGTGTGTACATATATTGATGGGATAAAGATAGAAATGTTAAAAGCAGGTGGGGATATAGTTTTGGAGTGGTTGGTGCAATTATTTAATAAATGTATGGAAGAGGGTAAGGTACCTAGGGATTGGCAGAGAGCATGTATAGTTCCTTTGTATAAAGGCAAAGGGGATAAAAGAGAGTGCAAAAATTATAGGGGGATAAGTCTGTTGAGTGTACCTGGTAAAGTGTATGGTAGAGTTATAATTGAAAGAATTAAGAGTAAGACGGAGAATAGGATAGCAGATGAACAAGGAGGCTTTAGGAAAGGTAGGGGGTGTGTGGACCAGGTGTTTACAGTGAAACATATAAGTGAACAGTATTTAGATAAGGCTAAAGAGGTCTTTGTGGCATTTATGGATTTGGAAAAGGCGTATGACAGGGTGGATAGGGGGGCAATGTGGCAGATGTTGCAAGTGTATGGTGTAGGAGGTAGGTTACTGAAAGCAGTGAAGAGTTTTTACGAGGATAGTGAGGCTCAAGTTAGAGTATGTAGAAAAGAGGGAAATTTTTTCCCAGTAAAAGTAGGCCTTAGACAAGGATGTGTGATGTCACCGTGGTTGTTTAATATATTTATAGATGGGGTTGTAAGAGAAGTAAATGCGAGGGTCTTGGCAAGAGGCGTGGAGTTAAAAGATAAAGAATCACACACAGGGTGGGAGTTGTCACAGCTGCTCTTTGCTGATGACACTGTGCTCTTGGGAGATTCTGAAGAGAAGCTGCAGAGATTGGTGGATGAATTTGGTAGGGTGTGCAAAAGAAGAAAATTAAAGGTGAATATAGGAAAGAGTAAGGTTATGAGGATAACAAAAAGATTAGGTGATGAAAGATTGAATATCAGATTGGAGGGAGAGAGTATGGAGGAGGTGAACGTATTCAGATATTTGGGAGTGGACGTGTCAGCGGATGGGTCTATGAAAGATGAGGTGAATCATAGAATTGATGAGGGAAAAAGAGTGAGTGGTGCACTTAGGAGTCTGTGGAGACAGAGAACTTTGTCCTTGGAGGCAAAGAGGGGAATGTATGAGAGTATAGTTTTACCAACGCTCTTATATGGGTGTGAAGCATGGGTGATGAATGTTGCAGCGAGGAGAAGGCTGGAGGCAGTGGAGATGTCATGTCTGAGGGCAATGTGTGGTGTGAATATAATGCAGAGAATTCGTAATTTGGAAGTTAGGAGGAGGTGCGGGATTACCAAAACTGTTGTCCAGAGGGCTGAGGAAGGGTTGTTGAGGTGGTTCGGACATGTAGAGAGAATGGAGCGAAACAGAATAACTTCAAGAGTGTATCAGTCTGTAGTGGAAGGAAGGCGGGGTAGGGGTCGGCCTAGGAAGGGTTGGAGGGAGGGGGTAAAGGAGGTTTTGTGTGCGAGGGGCTTGGACTTCCAGCAGGCATGCGTGAGCGTGTTTGATAGGAGTGAATGGAGACAAATGGTTTTTAATACTTGACGTGCTGTTGGAGTGTGAGCAAAGTAACATTTATGAAGGGATTCAGGGAAACCGGCAGACCGGACTTGAGTCCTGGAGATGGGAAGTACAGTGCCTGCACTCTGAAGGAGGGGTGTTAATGTTGCAGTTTAAAAACTGTAGTGTAAAGCACCCTTCTGGCAAGACAGTGATGGAGTGAATGATGGTGAAAGTTTTTCTTTTTCGGGCCACCCTGCCTTGGTGGGAATCGGCCAGTGTGATAATAAAAAAATATATATATATATATATATATATATATAAATGTATATATAAATATATATATACATATATATATATATATATATCTTTCTTTCTTTCAACACATCGGCCGTATCCCACCAAGGCAGGGTGGCCCAAAAGGAAAAACGAAAGTTTCTCCTTTTACATTTAGTAATATATACAGGAGAAGAGGTTACTAGCCCCTTGCTCCCGGCATTTTAGTCGCCTCTTACAACACGCATGGCTTACGGAGGAAGAATTCTGTTCCACTTCCCCATGGAGAGAACAGGAAATAAACATGAAGAAGAACTAGTAAGAAAACAGAAGAAAACCCAGAGGGGTGTGTACATATATATATATATATATATATATATATATATATATATATATATATATATATATGCTTGTACATGTATGTGTAGTGTGACCTAAGTGTAAGAAGAAGTAGCAAGACATACCTGAAATCTTGCATGTTTACGAGACAGAAAAATGGACACCAGCAATCCTACCATCATGTAAAACAATTACAGGCTTTCGTTTTACACTCACTTGGCAGGACGGTAGTACCTCCCTGGGCGGTTGCTGTCTACCAACCTACTACCTAGGATTATTATTATTATTATTATTATTATTATTAATAGTAGTACATGTAGTAGTAATGTACATGTACAGTATTATGCTTCAAATGTACAGTGTTGTGTTGCAACTCATGAGATGTAAATGCAGGATCACTGGTACATGCATGACCACTGATACTGAGTCAAGCAAACTGTATTTTTGTGCAGTATATCATATCTCATAAACATATTATCTTCTCTTTTTCTTAAAATAAGCCTTTCCTATTTTCAAGCCTCTTTCTGCACATAATTCATGACAGGCTCCTCATCTTCTTTACTGTTTCTCTGGCACTCCAAACTTGCCTTCTGATCCCTTTACAAGTCTCTCCCACATTAGCATTTACGTCACATAAGCCATGTGTGCAAGCTTCTTCATCAGAGTTCATACTCATTGTACAGTATATGCTTATTTATGTGTCTGTGGAACTGGCTACAGTAGAGGAAATCCAACTTAAGTTGTATATGCACTAAAATTCAACAAAGAAATTGTGTGGTAAAGCATTATAATCATATAGAAAAAATCTTTCCATGATAAAGTTAACCAGTATGAAATTAGAAAAAGGCTTTGTTACCTTGTGCTTTGCACTTTTCACTTTTAAATTGTATTTGTTGTATAGTACAGGTATTGTAATGAAACTTTAATATATATTACAGGAGCTGGAAACTGTAGTGGGCAGCTTACTTGTGAATGAGAATGATAGAGATGTGTCAGCAGCCATCTCTACTACTATCTCTCAACTTGACAAGATTGAAGTCTGTGAAAGCCAGGTACTAAATATCACCTAACCAGTTATCTGATTTAAGTAATCTTTTTGATGTCTGTGCACTTCTAAAATGGCAGCTACAAAATTAAGTGAGGGCTAATATTTCTTTCTTTGGCTAATGTGTTAATTTTATTTTCCATATTGTTTAAATCATATAGATCAACATAACTACACAATATGGTGGAATCAGTTTTGATAATAATAACAAAACATCCTCTAAAAAAATTCTCCAATTCACCTTATCTCGGATCTTCAGTCTTCTGTTACATCAGCAAAGGTTGCATTAGTAAGTCCTGTACTGCATTGCCATACCATTCTCAGTTTTCATTATTATAAGTAACAACATATGAACACAAACACAACTTGCATAAAATGATACGAGAACCTCACCATATGGTGAGAACAGCAAATTGTGTTGAGTGTACTGCAGTCTGAACTGCTCTTTTTACAGTTGCCACTTGTATCACTCAATAAACACAATCTCTCAAATATGTTAAGGCATCAGGCAATGTCAGTTGCATTTAGTATAATTCTGCATTCACAGCCTTAGTTGTATTTTAAGGCATCAGGTCAGTTTATAATACCAAAAACATAACATCCTCAAGAATTATAAGAACATAAGAACATAAGAAAGGAGGATCACTGCAGCAGGCCTGTTGGACCATACTAGGCAGGTCCTTTACAATTCATCCCACTAAAAAAACATTTGCCCAACCCGATTTTCAATGCTACCCAAGAAATAAGCTCTGATGTGCAAGTCCCACTCAAATCCAACCCCTCCCACTCATGTACTTATCCAACCTAAATTTGAAACTACCCAAAGTCCTAGCCTCAATACCCCAACTAGGTAGACTGTTCCACTCATCAACTACCCTATTTCCAAACCAATACTTTCCTATGTCCTTTCTAAATCTAAACTTATCTAATTTAAATCCATTACTGCGGGTTCTCTCTTGGAGAGATATCCTCAAGACCTTATTAATATCCCCTTTATTAATACCTATCTTCCACTTATACACTTCGATCAGGTCTCCCCTCATTCTTCGTCTAACAAGTGAATGTAACTTAAGAGTCTTCAATCTTTCTTCATAAGGAAGATTTCTAATGCTATGTATTAATTTAGTCATCCTACACTGAATGTTTTCTAACAAATTTATGTCCATTCTGTAATATGGAGACCAGAATTGAGCTGCATAATCTAGGTGAGGCCTTACTAATGATGTATAAAGCTGCAGTATGACCTCTGGACTTCTGTTGCTTTCAGTTCTTGATATAAATCCCAGTAATCTATTTGCCTTATTACATACGCTTAGGCATTGCTGTCTTGGTTTAAGGTTGCTGCTCACCATAACCCCCAAGTCCTTTTCGCAATCTGTATGGCTAAGTTCTACATCATTTAACTTATAAGTGCTAGGGTTATGGACACTCCCGAGCTTCAGAACCTTGCATTTATCTACATTGAACTGCATCTGCCACTTTTCTGACCAAGAATAGAGTTTGTTTAAATCCTCCTGAAGTTCCATAACATCTACGTTTGAATCAATTATCCTAGCAACATGAAAGTCGTTAACTTCTTAATTTTCATCTCAGTGATATAAATCTAGTACTTCTGATTCCATATTAACAGTTCACTGCAGGGTAAGTGTTGGATCATATTATCATTGTTTTGAAGTTTGTAGTTATTATATTTTTATGTTTACAGCGTGGTTCTCCAGAAGGTGAATCTGGTGGGCAGGAGACAGAGGATGAGAGAAGAGAAAGACAGGAGAGGAGAGTTGTCACTGATTCAAAGACACCAGATAAAAAATCTCCAGGTTTATATGCCTTTCTTGTTTCAAAATATTGATGTATCTGCTTGTTTTATTTTGCCATGTATTAGAATGGTGCATTTAAACTTCCATATATTACATTCTTTTGCATACAGCAGGCTCACAGGAAGTGTAGGGTATATTCTTGAAAAAATGAAATCTGTGGATTTAATATTCTTGGAAAAATTAGGCTACTTTTTAGCATTTTTAAAGCTAAATCCTTCCCAAATATATTAGCACTGGGCTTTCAGCATCCTCCTCCCCCCAGAAAAAAGAAATTGTTGAGGGAAGCTGGTCATTGAGCCGGGTAGGGTGTGACTTTGTAGCTCTATATCACTAGCTATGGGCTCATACACTTTGTGCCATCATGACTTTTAAAAACACTATATCTACAATATAATGCAAGATTACAGGTACGTCTTGCTACTTTTACTTACACTTAGGTCACATTACACATACATGTACATGTTTATTTATACACACTCATCTGAGTTTTCTTTGATTTTATCTTAATAGTTCTTGGTCTTATTACTTTTCCTTTTATATCCATGGGGAAGTGGAATAAGAATCTTTCCTCCGTAAGCCATGCGTGTTGTAAAAGTGAACTAAAATGCCGGGAACAATGGGCTAGTAACCCCTTTTCCTGTAATAATTACTAAAAAGAATAAGAAGAAAATTGTCAAAGTGGGAAGTCTGAATGTGCATGGATGTTGTGCAAATGATAAGAAAGAGATGATTGTGGATGTTATGAATGAGAAGAAGCTGGATGTCCTGGCTTTAAGTGAAACAAAGCTGAAGGGGGTAGGAGAGTTTCAGTGGAGAGGAATAAATGGGATTAGGTCAGGAGTTTCAAATAGAGTTAGAGCTAAAGAAGGAGTAAGAAGTCCCGGTTATTTTTATATAGCCAGACTTGAGTCCTGGAAATGGGAAGTACAATGCCTGCACTCTAAAGGAGGGGTTTGGGATATTGGCAGTTTGGAGGGATATGTTGTGTATCTTTATACGTACATATATGCTTCTAAGCTGTTGTGTTCTGAGAACTTCTGCAAAAACAGTGATTATGTGTGAGTGAGGTGAAAGTGTTGAATGATGATGAAAGTATTTTCTTTTTGGGGATTTTCTTTCTTTTTGGGTCACCCTGCCTCAGTGGGAGATGGCCGACTTGTTAAAAAAAAAAAAACCTACAATATTGTCTTTTTGGTTTTCACATATCTCGTAGGATTAGTTTTGTTACATTAAATGCATTTATATTAGTACCAAGTTCCCAGATGTTTATTAGCAGTAGTTGTGGTTTTTTATTAAGGGATGTCTGCCTTTAACACAAACATCCTACAAATAACTTTACTAAAATATCTGTTAGCTGTATCTTCTTTCAACAAACTGGCCTTATCCCACCAAAGCAGGGTGGCCCAAAAAGAAAAACAAAAGTTTCTCTTTTTAACTTTAGTAATGTATACAGGAGAAGGGGTTACTAGCTCCTTGCTCCTGGCATGTTAGTCTCCTCTTACATGCATGGCTTACGGAGGAAGAATTCTGTTCCACTTCCCCATGGGGATAAAAGGAAATAAACAAGAACTAGTAAGAAAATAGAAGGAAACCCAGAGGGGTGTGTATGTATATGTGCTTGTACATGCATGTGTAGTGTGACCTAAGTGTAAGTAAAAGTAGCAAGATGTACCTGAAATCCTGCATGTTTTCTTTCTTTCAACACATCAGCCGTATCCCACCGAGGCGGGGTGACCCAAAAGGAAAAAATGAAAGTTTCTTCTTGTACATTTAGCAATATATACAGGAGAAGGGGTTACTAACCCCATGCTCCTGGCATTTTAGTCGCCTCTTAAGACACGCATGGCTTACAGAGGAAGAATTCTGCTCCACTTCCCCATGGAGATAAGAGGAAAAAAACAAGAACAAGAACTAGTAAGAAAATAGAAGAAAACCCAGAGGGCTGTACTCACCTAGTTGAGGTTGCAGGGGTCGAGTCCTAGCTCCTGGCTAGGAATTATACTTGTTTACCTGGAGTTTACCTGGAGAGAGTTCCGGGGGTCAACGCCCCCGTGGCCCGGTCTGTGACCAGGCCTCCTGGTGGATCAGAGCCTGATCAGCCAGGCTGTTACTGCTGGCTGCACGCAAACCAACGTATGAGCCACAGCCTGGCTGATGCAAGTGTAGTGTGACCTAAGTGTAAGTAGAAGTAGCAAGACGTACCTGAAATCTTGCATGTTTATGAGACAGAAAAAAGACGCCAGCAATCCTACCATCTTGTAAAACAATATCAGACTCTTGTTTCACACTCCTCAGTGGCGGCTCGTAGCTAAAATTAGTGGAGGCACTGCTTGAGAAAATATTTAGCCATTGTTTTAATATTGTGTAAAATGAAACAAGCATATAAAAAGAAAATTTATGCATAAACTTGATAAAATCATAAACCAAAAAATATTTTTTACTTACCTAAATTGTTACAGTTCAAGCTTGATCCATTCATTTAACAACAAAATCCATTCTTCTTGTTCTGCTTTGCACGAAAAGATTAATAATTAAATAAAATAGCTAGAAGCATGATAATCATCTAATTCTACACTTTATCACCTTCAAGAATATGGTACATGGTTTTTAAGCACAACATACATCGCTGAGTCAAAAAGAAACACTATCTTACACTTGCACAACAGGGTTGGCACTGTGTCAGCGACAGTGCTCTCTTTACCTAGCGTGCAGCGTCTTATCTCGAACATGTGCGCATGCGCACAACAGCCAAACACTGAGTCGCTGGTACTGTGAAGCACACAGTTCCATACAAGGATTTTTGTTTTTTTTTCATGTACTAGGGGATGGCTACTGACATTAAGCTTAAGGATTATATAATGTACAAGTATAAAGAAAGAATTAAAAAAAAAAGACTCATTACATTGAATGTTATCGATAATATCGAGTAAAAATAGGGTGCTGCAGTTCCGCGGTGTCTATACAAGAGCCGCCACTGACACTTACTTGGCAGGATGGTAGGACCTCCCTGGGCATTGCTGTCTACCAACCTACTACCTACTTATGTTAAATATTATTGTATTATTACATTTATTCCAGTATTTAAAAAAAAAAATTGAATAAATTTTTATCATAGCTCTAATTTTGCTCAAAGTTTTGTGGCTGCTATGGGCTACGCATTAGTACTGTGTTAATCAAATTGTACTGTAATGCACAGATAACCCACACATAGGAGAAAGAAACTCATGATGTTTCAGTCCAACTAGGACCATTAACTAGTCACACACTAACACTACTATCTCCCCTTCCTTCTTTCTTCCTTTTCTTGTATGTAAACTGGCTCCCTTACCTTTATGTGTTAGTGTGACTAGTTAATGGTTGAAGTTGGACAAAAACAGTCATGAGCTTCTTTCTCCCATGTGTGGGTTATTTGTGTATTGTTCCACTCGTGATATTGTGCCTTTTTTGTTCTGTACTGTAATGCGTTTAAAAAATATATCTAATGTTCATTATGCTTATTACAAATAAATTTTTACTGTTGTTAACACAGAAGGAAATCGAGGTGATGGGGGAAGTCTAGGTGAAAGGCGCTCAGGGCAGAGGTCATCCAGCCGCCGCAGCTCTGGTATTGGTCGATTGCCTTCATATTTAGAGAGGAGACGTAGTAATTCTCACGCTCCTACACAGCCCCCAGATGAACGCACAATACTCCGGTAGGTGTTAGGTGTGTTGCTTGTAGAGGCATACTGGTGAGTACTGGTCAGCAAGTCTCAAATATTCATAAGCAAAGAATTTCATGAGTCACTAAATGTTCAAGACATTAAAAATTTTAGTAAAGTGCATTTTTCAAGCTGTTTATATATTTTTATTTCTATAGCTTTATTTTGTATTTGTTATTGTGTCAAATATACAGTAATAGTATCTAATTCACTCATACAAAAAAGCTGTTTTTGCAAGTATTGTACCTGCATTTTTATATTTTATATCCATTATATGAAATTATTGTTGCCCAGCTGTGATGATCGTCCATTAAAAAAAATGTCAAATTTTTGAAGAAGAATGTTGTGCCTTTATAGCAGCTCTTAATGTACATCTTACTCTTAGGATGTTTTTGTGGGGATGAGGAAGGGAATTATTATTATTATTATTATTGTTGTTATTATTACAACAGTTTTATTCTCATTGATTTTTTAACAATCAGTTCTTAATTTATTGTCTTCTTTGTGTAACTATGCATGTTGGTTAGAACGTTTATTACTTGCACACTTTTAAAAACCGGGGAAATTTATTTTGAAATTTATTGAGTATTAATTAGATAGGATATTGTTTTAAAATTTTCTTAATTTTGTATTGTATGCATTTTATTTAACTGAAAACATATTGTGCTCAAAAACTTTTATTTGTGTTTCAGGTCTTTTTTTTTTTTTTTTAATATTTACTGTTCTCCCATTTTCTTTATTATACTGTTTTCTTTTTCTTTTAAAACTGTATATTTGTAAAAAAGAATCTTCAGACTTGATAATAACAATAATTAATGTTACTTCCATGGCTTAATACTATGGAGAAGCATTAGATACATATAATATTTCTGAGCATAGTCATGGTCAAATTGTTACTCATTTTTCTGTTAAAACCAAGCATAGTAATGAAAACTAACAATGGTAGCTAAAACTCCTCCTGATCAGAATTTCCAAACCTTAATTGTGTGTTAGAGGTTGTGGCCGGTGTTACTAACTCAGTTTGACTCTCATGATATACAGTAGCTGATGTGTTGTTCCCTGGGCCATTCATATTTATTTTTCTAAATGTGAAAAATTGCCTGTGCATCTCTTGTATTTGATCATTGTCTTAAAACTTAGAATTTTATTGAACAGATCATTTAATGAAGACAAAATAATGACATACAGTGGTATAATTTTGTTTAAGAGAGAAAAGTTAAAGAAAAAAAAGTCACCAGTTGAAGTAAGTGAGTAACACAGTAATGATGGAAATGTAATGAGTCAGATAGAGAGGAGGAAGGGATAAGTTGGGATATTAACTGTCTAATATCATAATACTGTACAGTGGACCCTCGTTTTTCGTAATTAATCCGTTCCAGGGAGCATGACTATTATCAAAATTGACGATTTGCAAATCCATTTTCCCCATAAGAAATAATGTAAATCCAATTAATTCGTTCCAGACACCCAGAAGTATCAACAACAATTTTTTTTTACCGTAAAACCGTAAAGATAGATTTACATGCACAAAAGAATGAGCATTCAACATGGCAGTTACCTTTATTGAAGCTCTTGTTGATGAATGGAAGACAGGGAGGAGGAGAGAGGGAAGAGAGGTTATTGTTTGGAAGGGAAATCCCCCTCCATAAGGACTCTAGGTCACTTCAGGGGTCACTTCCCTAGCTTAAATATAGATTTACATGCATAAAAGAATGCCAAATAAATGTAAAGCACTAATAAAATGTATAAATGACCATTTAACACCACACTTGCCTTTACTAAAGACTTTTGTTGGCGTGTGGCAGAGGGAGGGGAGGCGAGTTTATTGTTGGAGAATATGACACTAATATCAACTCTACGGCTTATTTATCTATCACAATTCAACTTATATGACATAATAAACAATATTAATAACATAGAAACATGGAATATACTCTAGAATGAATAAAATAATTCATTTATGTCACAAGAGGTGAGGGGTTGTTATTGGGTGTATAAGGGCCACTGAGAGTATAAGCCATCCATAATGGTGGTGAAGCAGCAGCTGAGGCGGCGGTGTTTTCTGCAGCCCTATGTAACTCCACCAACATTGGAGGAGTTAGTAGAATCGCTGAATCACTGAAGAAGGCACCCTCTACCACTACTACCACCATCACAACCATTACCACTCTCTACCACCACCACCTACCACTATCACAACTGCTACCACTATCATAACTGCTACCACCCTCTACCATCACTACCACCCTCTACCACCATCACTACCACCCTCTACCACTGTCACAACCACTACCACCCTCTACCATTATCACAACTGCTAGCACTCTCTACCACCATCACTACCACTCTACCACTATCACAACTGCTACCACTCTACCACCACCACCTTTGTATTTTTCTACAAACTTTTTCTTAAATTATATGTGTTTCTCACATTCTTTACCAAAGGCCTAGAACTAGAAGCTTTCTTTGGAGCCATGGTGACTTACAGTGGAACCTCAAAAATCAAACTTAATCCGTTCCAGGAGCTAGTTCTAAATTTGAAAAGTCTGAAATTCGAAGCAATATTTCCCATAAGAAATAATGGAAATACAATTAATCCGTTCCAGAAACCCAAAAATATTCACACAAAAAATACATTTATAGAGATTAATTACAGTTTTACATACAACAAATACTATAGTTTTTAATTATGTATAGTAATACATATAAAATAACATTTTTACTTACCTTTATTGAAGATTGGTGATGGCATCTGGAAGATAGGGAGGAGGAGAGAGGGAGTTGGGGTTAGTGTTTGGAAGGAGAATCCCCCTCCATGAGGACTTCAGGTAAAGCCCTCTCTGGGGTTACTTCCCTTCTCTGTCTTTTAATGCCACTAGGACCAGCTTGAGAGTCACTGGACCCCTGTCTCACAAAATAACTGTCCACAGTCCTCTGTTCTTGGCGCCTCTTTAACATTTCCCTAAAATGGGACATGGTTCTGTCACTGAACTTGTTACAAAGATGGCTTGTTTCAGCTTGCTCAGGGTGGTACTTCTGCACAAACATTTGGACATCATTCCACTTGGCACAAATCTCCTTAATCTTTGAAGAAGGCACCTCATCCACTCTCTCTTCCTCTGAAGCAAGTTCCTCAGCTGTGGTCTGATACAGCTCCAGATGAAGCTCTTGCAGCTCTTCAGTGGTTAGCTCTTCCCTGTGGTCCTCCACCAACTCTTCCACATCCTCACCACTCACCTCCAACCCCAGGGTGTTCCCCAATGCCCCAATAGAGTCCACAACAGGCAGAGAGTGAGCTGGGTCAGGGTCAGGGTCAGGGTCAGCCTTAAACCCTTCAAAATCCCTCTTTTGGACACAATCTGGCCACAATTGTCTCCAAGCAGAGTTCAAAGTCCTGGAAGTCACTCCCTCCCAAGCCTTACCTATAAGGCTTATGGAGCTGTAGATGTTGAAGTGATTCCTCCAGAACTCTCTTAGGGTCAACTTAGTGTCTGTGGTCACTTCAAAGCACTTTTCAAACACTGCTTTTGTGTAGATTTTTTTGAAGTTAGAAATGACCTGCTGGTCCATGGGCTGGAGGAGAGGAGTGATGTTAGGAGGCATGAACTTCACTTTTATAAAACTGAAGTCCTTAGACAAGAGGTCTAATAAGTTTGGAGGATGAGCAGGAGCATTGTCCATTAACAGGAGGCACTTGAGTGGCAATTTCTTTTCTTGGAGGTATTTTTTCACACTGGGGCCAAACACTTTATGGACCCACTCTTTGAAAATTTGTCTTGTGACCCATGCCTTATGATTAGCTTTCCACAAGACACATAACTTGTTCTTAAAGACATTGTTTTTCTTAAACACTGGGATTTTCTGAATGATACATAAGTAAAGGCTTCACTTTAAAATCACCACTAGCATTAGCACAGAACAAAAGAGTAAGCCTGTTTTTCATAGGCTTGTGTCCTGGCAGTGCCTTTTCCTCCTGTGTGATGAAGACCCTTTTTGGCATTTTCTTCCAAAACAAGCCTGTTTCATCACAATTAAACACTTGTTCAGGTTTCAATTCTTCACTGTCTATGTACCCCTTAAACTCCTGTACAAACTTCTCAGCCGCCCGTTTGTCTGAACTGGCTGCCTCACCATGTCTTACATCATTGTGTATGCCACTACGCTTCTTAAATCTGTCAAACCAGCCTCTGATGGCCTTAAATTCACTATCAGCACTGTTCCAGGAGTTTTCTGTACCAGATCGGCATGCAACTTCCTTGCCTTTTCGCAAATAATCGTCTCTGAAACACTATCACCTGCAATCTCTTTATCCTTGATCCACACCAGCAACAACAACTCAACCTCTTCAATTATTTGTGGTCTTTTTTTGGTTAGCATATTAACACCTTTCGCAACATCAGCTTCCTTGATTTGTCCTTTCTTTGACAGGATAGAACCGATGGTCGACTTGTTTTTCCCATACATCCTGGCAAGCTCAACAAGTCTCATGCCACTCTCATACTTCTGTATTATTTCCTTCTTCACATCTATGGTGTTTCTCACTTTCTTTACCACAGGGGTACCACTAGCAAGTTTCTTTGGGCCCATGGCAGCTTATTTCACAGTCCCACAAGCACTAAACACAACGAAATAATCATAAAATGTGTGAATGAGAGCGCAGGTTAGTGTTCACTCAAGCATAAACAAAGCTAGACTGTTCACGGCACCTGCGCTGGGATGCGGACAGAGTGGGCCGGCAGATAGGTCCCGTACCCGGCGGTCTGAAAATAGGCGCGCGTTCGATAATAGGGACACAGTTTGTCCGAAAAAATGGTCCTATTTTCGAAACGTTCGATATGTGATACGCTCGATTTTTGAGGTTCCACTGTATTTAGCAGTTGCAAGCACTAAAACGAATGGAATATGAAATATATTGTATGAACTCGTGGGATCATCTTCACTCACTGATAAACAATGGCACGCTGGCTGGAAATGGAGTGTAAGGCAGCTCGGGGCTGTGTGTACACATCCCAGACGAATGACTATTTGTGAGTCAAACAACAATTCACGAGTCAGTGTTTTGACGAAAGTAACATGATTTTCGAAAATTACGACTTTCGAGCCTTACAATTATCGAGGGTCCACTGTACTTACCATATTACTGTGCCATATTTTTTCCATAATGTATGTATATTAAAAAAAAAGACTAAAACCAAATTTTTTGATACACTTACAGTCTTATTGAGAAAAGGGTAACTATAAACAGACAAATATAGTAGAGATCTTAAAACTTATTTTAATACATTCACACTAACAGATTCTTGGCAAGACATTACTAGCCTTATTCCTTAAAATGTGAAACTGCTAACTAAATTGTCCCAACTATATCTTAAGGTATGCTGCTTATGACACATCAGATCATCCTAATACTTTTTTGTTTAATCTTGGCACACTTTTACATGGTTTTGTAATTGAACATGGATACAGCTTTACATTCAAGCATTCTAATATTCCTTTAAAGAAATGGTCCAGGCAACAGCTCAGCAACTTTATTTAAAATGTCTAACTTTCACACGTGTACCTTACAGTGGTGGTGCGTATCAAGCTTCTACTACTACTAACACATCACCTAGCTCTGCTACTAACCCAACTGAGTGGTCTCTTGATGATGATGATGATGACAACGAGCTGGACATTAGCGACATCTGTGATGAGGTCCTTCTTAGTCCTGAAGAACCTAGTATTGACTGGGATGAGCAGCTTTCTCCTGAGTCCCCAAGAATCACTAGAGATCCACCATCTTCAGCTTCATCGCACATCTCTAGATCATTGCACTCACGAGATAGGCATTTGGAATCGAGAGATTTGCACAAAGATTCCAGAGATAGACACTCAGATTCCAGAGATAATCTCTCTAGTTCTAGAGATAATCTTTCAAGCTCAAGGGATAGCCTTTCAGGGTCCAGAAACAGAGCTTCAGAGTCATGGGATCGCCACTCAGATTCTCGAGAAAGGCTTTCAGAGAAACGTACCAAACAAGTATCTTCCCGGCGATCACCTTATTCAGCACTACCCTCTGAGAGTGGTGATGATGGAGACAGAATATCAGAGAAGCTTTCAGCCAGAGAAATCTTTTGGTTACGCACGTCTCGCCCTCGTTGGCGAAGAAAAGTTGCATCAGCAGACACCAGTCCAGAAGAGCCACGAAGAAATAGATTTGGTCGAGGATGGTCAATTGACGGAAGAGGGAGTCACTCAGATACTGAAGACCCAGATATTCTGTATGATGGACGTCGTCACACAAGCAAAGAAACCAAGGTTCAGTCACCAATTTCTCATACTAATGCTAGCCCACCAAGTCCACATGGTATGTATACTTGGCCTCCACAACATACTCGTCACCGCCACCACAGTGCTTCAGAGACAGAAGAATATGAGAATGAGCAAGAGCAAGGCCACCATGAAACATCACAACATCCTGGAAACTCCTATGACACAATGTCACGTCGACGCAGTCCTCCTGCCCATCACTATGAAGCCTCTGTTCATAAAAATCGACATTTTGACTTGTCTTCTCAAAGGAGTGAACCATCAGACACATATAATGCTCGTTCTCATCACTCAAACAAACCTTCTAAACGCCACAACAAAATCACAAACTATTCAGCTTCATCTACTAATTACTATAGTCCATCCATCAAAGAAGAAAATTCCTCAAAAAAATATAATACCTCTTCAAGTTCCCTTGACCCATCTCCACATCATGTACAGTATGGCAGTCATACCAATGAAAGTGACAACTCTTCTAGCAGTCGACAGCGAGAGCGATCTCCCCAACCACTGCTCAACAGTAGGCCACATCACATTGCTTATCCTCAGGAGTCTGAAGATCCCTACATTTATCATGGTCTTCCCCCAACCCTTGCTCCTCATCTCTCTGCTATGTACTCTCCTCGATCTCTCCCAACACACTTCTCATATGATCATCCTGATGAATACCTGTCCTCTCTTGCTTTTACTGAACCTTTTAGTCCTGACCCTTACCATGCAGAAATGTTTGCTGCTGCTGAACTTTATCCTCGAGAACCTTATCCTCAATACAGTTATGATGGTGATCGATGCAGGGGAACCCATGAACATGAAGCCAGAATGATCGAACAGCTTCCTCATCCATATTTTTTATTAGACACTGCAGAACTGGCACCCTGGTCCTCACCTCCAGCTTATCCTATAGGACCGCTAGGTGCTTCGTGGTTGCAACATGGCCTTCACCCTTTGGCTCGTATCCCTCCTTGTCTCATTCCTACACCTTATTCCCGCCCCAGACCCCATGCCCCACTAGCCTCACCCCCATGGCGCCTTACTCATCCTGCTTCTTTCCCCAGCATGTCTACACTCGACCCCACTACGGATGAGTTCTTGGTTGATGCTGGTATTCGTATAGATGAGTCGGTCATCAAAAGTCGTCTGCCCACTCCACAGAACAGTGCTTCAAGGATTTCTCGCTGGAGGCCTTCAGATCGCCCTTTTGGGAGCCATCTATCTACAAGTAATGAAGGCAGTAGCATGGATAACAAGACTCATGGTAGCAGTAACCTGGGTGGTTCCCGTTTGAGACAGCCCTCCACCATTGCTTCAGTAAGTAGAATACCAGCACCACCAGGTACATTAGGACACCAGAGTGATTCTCCTCATGGTCAAGATGACCAGAATAGTAAGCATAGGGATAGTCAGAACACATCAGGATCAAGAAGAAGTAGCCAGGGTGGCAATGGGTCAACTGGCAATAATGTTGTGACCCGTCTTCGACCACCATCACGTCCTAACAGACCAGTTTCTACTGTTTCTCCATCTCCTTCTCGAGGTCCGCTCCCATCACGTACAAAGTCTCTTAGTCATGAAAACTTACGCACATCTCCTTCCAGATTAGCTCTTCCAACTTCTCCAACAGTGTCTCCAAGTTCTTCTCGTGCCACATCCCCTCACACATCTCCACAGGAAACTGAAAATCGTCCTAGAACCCTTAATGTTGTAGGGTCGCGTTTAAGGCAACCACAAGTTCGTACTCCTAGAAACAGAGGGTCTCGACCTACAAGTTGCAGTTCTTCCCCGGGTGGTTCTCGTTGTTCCTCCCCAGGGCTTGATGGCCCAGCTAGTGGTTTCGGTAGAGGTAGTCGTAGCGGTAGTCGTAATGGGAGTACAAGTTCATCTCCAGCCTCATCTCGCTGTTCCTCCCCAGCTTCAGAAGATCTGCGTTCATTAACGCGAGGTTCACAGCACAGGTCTTCGGTTTCTGCAGCACGTGCTAATTCAGGTACATCTAGATCTGCTCGCCACACTTCTAGCTCCACCCCAGAACAAGTCACCACTCCTCCCTCTCCTGTACCTTCACCACGATCCCAAAGACAGGGTTCCTCCATTCCTAAGCCATCATCTATATCAAGGGGAAAGCCAGCTGGAAGTAAATTACCCCTCCCTACATCAACAAGAAACTAGTTTTAGCGATCTTTGCAACATGAATTTGATCCTGTTTTTCAAAGAAATGATTTTTTGGAGTACTTGAGGTGAGCCCATGTCATTTGGTTTTCTAAATCTGAACCTTTTTTTTTTTTTTTTTTTTTCTTATGCAGGCACACTGCATTTGGAAAATAATTTGTCTGAATTCTAATGAATGCTGAGAGCTCAAAATATATTCTTGTGAGTATAACCAGACTCTTTATTTATTACTTTGTATGTGTTTTGTAAGACAGGAAGATGTTTGTGTGTAGTTTACTTCTAATAAGAAGAAACATGCTCTTCCCTCATAAGATTTGTGAGGTGTTCCCAAAGTTAATGTGACTTAAAAAGACAACCACTTCCCATCATACATAATCTAGTCAAAAATTAAGCTTCATGCAGTTTTGAAAGTGTAAGCCATATTGGTGAATATAGGCCAGTTTACTTAAAAAAATTTTTAATTATTATACAGGCATAATATTGAATTTACATAAAAATACAGATATATTTCAAAACCATTATATAACCAATTGATGAATACCTTATAGGTAGAGTATTGCTTAAAACACACGTGCCATATTCAGCAGTTATTAGAGAGGTTGTGATGACTATCTGTAGAGTTATAAGATGCCATATATGTTTTGATCATTGTACACTGATGTTCACTAACATGTACGTGTTTCTGCTTGAAGATGCAACAAATGGCATTGTAAAGATTGTGATTAAGGGAGAAGCCACGGCTGCAAGAGTACGTTCTGTGTTGCTGTTAGCAAATGGAGGATTGAACCTCTACCAGCTCTTGCTCTGAATGACCTACGTGGGTTTAGTGCCTCACATAATATTATAATAATATTGTCATTCAGAATGACAAAAAATTCTGGTTTGATCTTCAGTAGAGGAATAAAGCCATAAGAATAGGATACAATGACCAATACATTATTAAACAAAATGATCATCAGTGATCAAATATTAGCAGGTGCAATAAAAAATTTATTATTAAATTTATGTTAGTAAAGTTAGGTTTGCAAAACATTACATTAAATAATGCAGTACCAGTAATATTGATATACGTACTGTACATACTGTACTATATTCACAGCTTTGTCAGAGTATATTATTTTGAAATTGTAACTTACGTAATTAAAATGACAAATGCTGAACTATCTTTAGAAGAGTTTGATGCCTCTGTTCTTAACAGAAGGTTAAATACTGTATTGTACACTCAGCAAGTAAACAGGAATTACACTGCAAAAGTTTTAGCCTACAGATTGTAGAAGTTTTAACTTCACTTAGGTATAAGAGAGAATAATGTCACAAGAAAGATAATTACTTCATTTTGTACACTGGTACGAGAGGCACTGGGTTATACTGGTGCTGTTATTCGTAGCAGTATGTAAATCTTTATTGGCAAGCAAAAAATTATATAATAAAACTTGTGTATAGAGTACTAGGGACTAACCCTGTGGCCTCGCACAACTGAGTCCTCAATTATCCTGACTATGTTGTCTTGTCAGAATTCCTGGTTGATCCCCAGTACTCCTTATACATAATTTGTTACTTTCACATTATTGTGAAATTCTTATTTTATATGAAAGTTTGTATACAGTATTTGAAATGACATTTAAATAGCTTTAATAATGCACACTGTACGTAAAATAATTTTTAGTAATAATTAAGCACAGTTCGGTGACTTTAATAATATCTTGCACAAATTACGTTGAAACCTCTGAGGATGTGTAAAGCCTTGGCATACTTCTTTTACTTAGGTTTACTTTAAATTATTTAATCCCAGCTTAATTATTCTATGTGCCTAACCAGTTGAAGCTAAATTGTTAGTTTTTAAGTTGCAATAACTGTGATCTATATTATTTATCAAAAGACAATCATATTGATTGTTAATTTTACTAATGTATGCAGAATGTGTAGGGTCAGGTTTTTATTTGATATTTCACCCTGAAAGTAAATTTATCTTTCCATGAGTAGTGAAATATTATTGTTTTCCAGACAAGAGTCATAATTAAAAAATAAAGCTGTGGAGATGGGAGTTGAGGTAAAAAATATTGATAGTGTACTGTATATTTATCTTATTTTTCATTTGATGGGTCAGACTTTTTTCTTTATGTGCCTTATTGTTAAATAAAATTATTTTTTTTAGTATGTGACTATTATATTAAACACAAGGCATTATTTACTATCGTATGCTTCTTATTGGCTGATGTAAAATATACCCATGTTTTAAATGCAGTGCTACCTATAATACATTGTTTTTGTTTTAAATTGTAGTCTTTCTCCCAAGCAGCATTATTTTATGTAATCAGCTAATTTTATACAGTACCATACAACAGTTAATGTAGTCTTGAATTTTGTTCAGTTCATGTAGTGTCAGTTTATGTAATTACGTCTTTATATTTCGTAAGTATAGTAGACATTCCCTTTATGACATTGTGACTTATGGTGTGAGGTACACATATGAAAAATAGGGTTACTGTTTTTGATGACTCCAAACAAAATAAGTCTATTTCAGTTTCTTATTTCTTTAAAAGTAACAGTTATTCTTACTTTACATTGTAGTTGATGTTACTGTATACAATACTTGTACTGTAGTGAAGGTTACACAGTGATAAAGAGGAGCACATGTAGTTAATGAAGGTTACCGGTGCATAATAATCTTGATGTGAGTGGAAAGGGTGGCTGTGGTCCTATTGTGCTGAGGTGGATGGTTGCAGTTGAGTTGATGTTGATGGTTGGGATCTTGTGTTTATGTTGATACAGAATTATTAGTTGATGGTAGTTTTGAGTGCTCAGGTATTTATGCTCAGTCTACACAATTTAATAATTTTGTTGTCTTATTAACCCTTAAACTGTCCAAATGCAGATCTATGTTCGCACGCGTAGTGCTCTGAACATAGATCTACGTTCAGTTTTACACTGAGATCTACGTTCAGTTTTACACTGTTTCTTATTTAAAAAAAAAGTAGATCTACATTCGGAGTGCTATGCATGCAAACGTAGATCTACATTTGGACAGTTTAAGGGTTAAATTGTAATGACCTATTTCCCGTTCTTTTCACTGTGTCAAATTTTGGATTACTCCCTGCACAATCTCTTATCTTTACCTCATTGTCTTGAAAGAATTGCTTATTCTCTAGGACCAGACTATTATGCTGTCTCTGTGACCCATGCACCACTCCTCAGCATATCTGTCACTTCAAGTGTTATTGAAATAGGCATAGTTTATTCTTCTTAATACTTTTGATATCACTAGCATTCCTTTTGGGTGCCTTTGTTCAACTCGAGTTGAGGTGATATAATGATTGAAAATGGACGAATAAGCACAAGAGAAAGTATGGTATGGGACATCCCCAAAAGACGATGACATTGGTGGGTATATACACCAAGGAGTGAAGTTAGGCCTTTCCCAAAAATAATGACTCACCCTAGACATGAAAGGGAAATATCCCACTGAGTGACAAAGTGGTATTTTTATGTGAGAAGTGAGTTGCCCGAGTTGCAGGAGAGCATAGTTACTTTCCCGTAACTCTTGATCTTGGTAACAAAATTTAAATAGCTAGTTATTGAAAATGCACTTTGCTGTTGCACAAATCATGAGCCTGCTGTATTTCTTAACATTTTTTCCATTAAACTGTAGAATATCGAGCATTTCCGAGGCACTGATATTTCCCAGGTTTAGTGATTGAAGATTACGTAATGTGGAAATTATTATACAGTATTGAACTTTTTAAACCAGCATTAGAGGACCTACAGTATTGTTACTAAAGCGTGTATATGCATGATGTAAAAATTTAAAACAAAATAGCACTTTATAGCATTAAGCAGTGGATAATAATCTGTAATTTTGTGATCATAATTTAAACATTAATTATTTTCCTCTTACTGCTGTAATAATATTCTGTTAGATGCATTGTAAGTATTACACTTTAGGTGTTCGACCAAGGTATATTCAATTATTGGTTTAATTTAAGGCTCTCCTGGTCATACTTTGTAAATGAAAGTTCATAAAATATGAAAAAATATTTTTAACACACCGGTCATCTCCCACTGAAAAATAAGAAACAGTTTCACTTCCAGTCACTCCATCACTGTCATGCCAGAGGCACACTTACATTATAGCTTCAGATACCCCTCCAAACTACAATATCTTCACCCCTCTTTCAGAGTGTAGGCACTGTACTTCCTTCCTCCAGGACTCAAGTCCAGTTAACTGGTTTTCCCTAAATCCCTTCCTGAATGTTACCTTGCTCACACTCCAACAGCACATCGTCATAAAAACCACTAGCCTTCACTCACTCCTTTCTAACATACTCATATATGCCTGCTAGATATCCAAATAGTTATTTCTTTACAAAGAACATAAAGAGAAGCAAAATGTTTGTACACATGAAGTGTAAATTTATATAACAAATATCAGCATGATGAGCTTAGAAGTTATTAGCAATATGTTGGAATATTTATGATATAATTTTTAGTTACAGCAGTCAGCATTTATGAGTAGTCATTCCTTTTTATTTTTAGTCTTTAATCTCTAACACCATAACTAAGAGAAACAAAAAAAAAAAATACAGTACATATATAGTGGCCTGCACAACACGAAGATAACGTGTACCCGGTTACTGTAGTGGCTTGTGCGGCACTATGATAGAAATTATTATACTGTAGTAGCATATGCAAAATATTAATATGTTACAGGTATGACACCAGTGTATACATACAGTAGTTCATGTAAACAATGAACCAGAGACAGCACCTTTTCTGCTAAATCCAAGAAAGCCTGTAAATAATCCAACAAAAACTATTCTAGAGAAGGCCCAAAAAATGTTGAAAATTTTATGAAATTCAAAAAAATGGTGCAGTATATACCAATAAATGATTTAAGAATCATCCTCGACAGACAAGGAAACTTGTGATGTCTCATAACAATTGTAACATGCATATCTTTCTTATTAGAGGAACTAGCAGACCAAATAAGAGTGGTATTATGATCCTGGATAGACATTTAAATGTAATAACATGTAGTTCTATGATAACCTGTACACTAATTGCTCCATGTTACTGGTTGTAAAAATTTGTGGTCAGCATAGGTTGATTGTAGTGCTAAGCACTGTCCTAAAAATGTGTGTAGACTTGGGGTGGCATTTCTAAATTGTCACACATTAAGTGTAAAAATAGCCCTCTAGTGGACTTTTTTTTTTTTTTGGTCATTTGCTATAGTATTCTATCTGCTATAAATAGTTCCACTATACAGGTGATTTACTGTATATGTACTGTTAGTTATCATAGTGACACCACCTGGATATATATTAAAGGTATATAATACTGTCAGGTTGATGAATAAAACACATGGGCAACTCCTGGTTATCTTTACTGAGAGAAGTTTTGCCCATTTCAGGCTTAATAATCATAGTGGCACCACCACACTATATAGTTTAATAACACCACCAGGATATAATAGATATCATGATGTGTGACACCAGGATATGCAGCAGTTTATATGTTAGCTATCAAGGAGTTTTAGACTGTTATATGAGTTTTTATAAAGTAGTGGGAACATCATTATCTTCTGTTATTTACTTGTCGTGGGCTGAAGCAGCACCCATTCTATGATTTGTTTGCTTAATGTGAGCAGGAAATAAAAAATTTACAGTGAGGCAATATGGATTTAGTACATAAAATTTATCATACATTTGTAATAATAATAATAATAATTATAACAACAATAGTGATAATAATAATTAAAACAACAACAACAATAATAATAATAATAATAAAAATAATAATAATAATAATAGCTATTTTGGACTTGAGTCTGTTTTAGATGTTCATAAAATACATTTGAATTACATATTGTAGATCAAAAATTAATTTACGCAGGTTGAACATATATGTACATGTATATATATGCAATAAGATCACAGTAAACAGGTGATATCAAAATATGCAAAACAACCACTGTGAAAGAAGAGTGAAATTCCAAGCGCTTTCCTGACTTCTCACATTATCAAGGAACTATATCAGTTCCCTGATAATGTGAGAAGTCACGAAAACACTCGGAATTTCACTATTCTTTCACAGTGGTTGTTTTGCACATTTTTTTTTTTTTCAACAAGTTGGCCGTCTCCCACCGAGGCAGGGTGGCCCAAAGAGAAAGAAAATCCCCAGAAAGAAAATACTTTCATCATCATTCAACACTTTCACCTCACTCACACATAATCACTGTTTTTGCAGAGGTGCCCAGAATACATCAGTTTAGAAGTATATACGTATAAAAACACACAACATATCTCTCCAAACTGCCAGTATCCCAAACCCCTCCTTTAGAGTGCAGGCATTGTACTTCCCATTTCCAGGACTCAAGCCCGGTTATATAAAATAACCGGTTTCCCTGAATCCCTTCACTAAATATTACCCTGCTCACACTCCAACAGATCGTCAGGTCCTAAATACCATTTTTCTCCATTCACTCCTATCTAACACGCTCACGCATGCTTGCTGAAAGTCCAAACCCCTCGCCCACAACACCTCCTTTACCCCCTCCCTCCAACCTTTTCGAGGACGACCCCTACCCCGCCTTCCTTCCCCTACAGATTTATACACTCTCCATGTCATTCTACTTTGATCCATTCTCTCTAAATGACCAAACCACCTCAACAAACTCCTTCAGCCCTCTGACTAATACTTTTATTAACTCCACAACTTCTCCTAATTTTCACACTCCAAATTTTCTGCATAATATTTACACCACACATTGCCCTTAGACAGGACATCTCCACTGCCTCCAACCGCCTCCTTGCTGCAGCATTTACAACCCAAGCTTCACACCCATATAAGAGTGTTGGTACTACTATACTTTCTTACATTCCCTTCTTTGCCTCCATAGATAGCATTTTTTGCCTCCACATATACCTCAATACACCACTCACCTTTTTTCCTTCATCAATTCTATGATTAACCTCATCCTTCATAAATCCATCTGCTGACATGTCAACTCCCAAATATCTGAAAACATTCACTTCTTCCATACTCCTCCTCCCCAATTTGATATCCAATTTTTCTTTATCTAAATCATTTGATACTCTCATCACCTTACTCTTTTCTATGTTCACTTTCAACTTTCTACCTTTACACACATTCCCAAATTCATCCACTAACCTTTGCAATTTTTCTTTAGAATCTCCCATAAGCACAGTATCACCAGCAAAAAGTAACTGTGTCACTTCCCATTTTGTATTTAATTTCCCATAATTTAATCCCACCCCTCTCCTGAACACCCTAGCATTTACTTCTTTTACAACCCCATCTATAAATATATTAAACAACCATGGTGACATTACACATCCCTGTCTAAGACCTACTTTTACCAGGAAGTAGTCTCCCTCTCTTCTACACACCCTAACCTGAGCCTCACTATCCTCATAAAAACTCTTTACAGCATTTAGTAACTTACCACCTATTCCATATACTTTCAACATCTGCCAAATTGCTCCCCTATCCACTCTATCATATGCCTTTTCTAAATCCATAAATGCAATGAAAACTTCCCTACCCTTATCTAAATACTGTTCACATATATGCTTCAATGTAAACACTTGATCTACACATCCCCTACCCACTCTAAAACCTCCTTGCTCATCAGCAGTCCTACATTCTGTCTTCCCTCTAATTCTTTCAATAATAACCCTACCGTACACTTTTCCTGGTATACTCAGTAAACTAATTCCTCTATAATTTTTACAATCTCTTTTGTTCCCCTTCCCTTTATATAAAGGAACTATACCTGCTTTCTGCCAATCCCTAGGTACCTTCCCATCTTTCATACATTTATTAAACAAAAATACCAACCACTCTAACACTATATCCCTCCCTGCTTTTAATAATTCTGTCATGATCCTGTCAGTTCCAGTTGCTTTACCCTCTTTCATTCTACGTAATGCCTCACTCACCTCCCCCACACTCTCATCCTTCTCTTCACTCCTAAAAGATGGTATATCTCTCTGGCCATTGTATGAAATTACCGCCTCCCTTTCTTCGCTGACATTTAAAAGTTCCTCAAAATATTCCCGCCATCTACCCAATACCTCTATCTCCCCATCTACTAACTCCCCTACTCTGTTTTTAACTGATAAATCCATTCGTTCCCTAGGCTTTCTTAACTTGTTTAACTCACTCCAAAATTTTTTCTTATTTTCATTAAAATTTCTTGACAGTGCCTCTCCCACTCTATCATCTGCTCTCCTTTTGCACTCTCTCACCACTCTCTTCACCTTTCTTTTACTCTCCATATACTCTACTCTTCGTATAACACTTCTGCTTTGTAAAAACCTCTCATAAGTTACCTTTTTTTCTTTTATCACACCATTTACTTCATCATTCCACCAATCACTCCTCTTTCCTCCTGCACCCACCCTCCTATAACCACAAACTTCTGCTGCACATTATAATGCTACATTTTGAAACTATTCCAACCCTCTTCAACCCCCCCCCCCACTACTCATACTTACACTAGCCCACCTTTCTGCCAATAGTTGCTTATATCTCACTCAAGCTTCCTCCTCCCTTAGTTTATACACTTTCACCTCTCTGTTACTTGTTGTTGTCATTTTCATCTTGTCCCATCTACCTCTTACTCTTACTGTAGCTACAACTAAATAATGATCCGATATATCAGTTGCCCCTCTATAAACATGTACATCCTGGAGCCTACCCATCAACCTTTTATCCACCAATACATAATCTAACAAGCTACTTTCATTACATGCTATATCATACCTTTTATATTTATTTATCCTCTTTTTCATAAAATATGTATTACTTATTACCAAACCTCTTTCTACACAGCTCAATTAAAGGCTCCCCATTTTCATTTACTCCTGGCACCCCAAATTTACCTACTACTGCCTCCACAACATTTTTACCCACTTTAGCATGGAAATCCCCAACCACAAGTACTCTCACACTTGGTTCAAAACTCCCCACGCATTCACTCAACATTTCCCAAAATCTCTCCTACATTTCTCTCTTTTCCAGGTGCATGTACACTTACTATAACCCACTTTTCATATCCAACCTTTATTTTACTCCACATAATCCTTGAATTAATACATTTATAGTCCCTATCCTTCAACATTATTGCTACTCCTTCTTTAGCTCTAACTCTATTTGAAACCCCTGACCTAATCCCATTTATTTCTCTCCACTGAAACTCTCCCACCCCCTTTAGCTTTGTTTCACTTAAAGCCAGGACATCCAGCTTCTCATTCATAACATCCACAATTGTCTCTTTATTATCATTTACACAACATCCACACACATTCAGACATCCCACTTTGACAATTTTCTTCTTATTCTTTTTAGTAATCATTACAGGGAAAAGGGTTACTAGCCCATTGTTCCCGGCATTTTAGTTGACTTTTACAATATGCATGGCTTATGGAGGAAAAATTCATATTCCACTTCCCCATGTATATAAATGAAAAGTAATAAGAACAAGAACTATTAAGATAAAATCAAAGAAAACTCAGATGAGTGTATATAAATAAATGTGTACATGTATGTGTAGTGTGACCTAAGTGTAAGTAGAAGTAGCAAGACATACCTGTAATCTTGCATATTTATGAGACAGACAAAAGACACCAGCAATCCTACCATCATGTAAAAGAATTACAGGCTTTCGTTTTACATTCACTTGGCTGGACTGTAGTACCACCCTGGGTGGTTGCTGACTACCAATCTACTACCTATATATTTTTTTTTTTTTTTTTTTTTTTTTTTCAACAAGTCGGCCGTCTCCCACCTTCTTTCAACGTACCAGCCGTATCCCACCGAGGTGGCGTGGCCCAAAAGAAAAAACTGAAGTTTCTCCTTTTAAATTTAGTAATATATACAGGAGAAGGGGTTACTAGCCCCTTGCTCCCGGCATTTTAGTCGCCTCTTACGACACGCATGGCTTACAGAGGAAGAATTCTGTTCCACTTCCCCATGGAGATAAGAGGAAATAAACAAGAACAAGAATTAGAAAGAAAATAGAAGAAAACCCAGAGGGGTGTGTATATATATGCTTGTACATGTATGTGTAGTGTGACCTAAGTGTAAGTAGAAGTAGCAAGACTTACCTGTAATCTTGCATATTTATGAGACAGACAAAAGACACCAGCAATCCTACCATCATGTAAAACAATTACAGGCTTTCGTTTTACATTCACTTGGCTGGACTGTAGTACCACCCTGGGTGGTTGCTGACTACCAATCTACTACCTATAGATATATATATATATATATATATATATATATATATAGATATATAGATATATATATATATATATATATATATATATATATATATATATATATATATATATATATATATATATATATATATATATATATATAATATTTATTTATTTATTTATTTATTTATTTATTCAGTATGTGGCAGCAATACTGGATTACATAATAAATAGTTAGGGCATGCACAGCTTATTCTGCCATTCCCAGTATACTGGAGAGATTAGATAGGCCTCACTTTGCCTTAGTGTGACAATCATGGCATTGTTCGAGGTTTGCTACCTTCTGCATTTAACAGACATCGAATGTTTCCTAATCGCATCTAAGCATTTAACAAAGTAATGGCGAAAAGCATCAATGCGCTTGTCATCCTGGGTCCCTTAAGCAGCTGCTTTAGTATGCCATTGTGGCAGATCTTAGTTTCCTTAAGAACATGCAATAATTTGCCCACAGTGCATTGTAGTATAGTATCAGTAGCTTCAAAAAAGCTATGACTTGATATACAAAAAAAAAAAAATGTTCAGAATGTGAAGTGTAAAACAAAGTTAATAGAACAGTCACCTTTTACATAACTTAAGGTGTGATGAATATGAACTTCATTTTGACTTGTTTACGAATTCATGTTCTGTTGCAAAAGTTTCACGTTAGCCAATCATCTGCAGTGGCACATGGGACAAGCAGTACCATGTCATCAGGTTAAGTTTAGATTGTTAACACAAGTAGTTTCTAAGTAATAGCCATACTTTTCTCTGCTCAGAAATGCTTTTAATTCATCATTATAAAAACTGTACAAGTATAATAAGAGTGTGTGTCCTTGACGTATCCCATCTGTTGCCTTCAACATCTCTAAAGTAGTGTTACTTGCTGCATTATATGTTCTTGGCAAGCATGCTGAGAGATTTGCACAATAGTTTGATATCATTGTTTTGTTTAAACTTTGCAAACTGTTTCTAGTACGTGTATTTTTAATTTACTCTTATCAAATGTCTTCTTAGCATCCAAGATGTATAGGAAAACTGGGAACCCTCTTATCTTGAATAAATCAATGAGTTCTGATGTTATGCAGTTGATGTAGAGGGAAGAAATTTGGTTTCTTGAGGTGAACTTTATGGATATATTATAAATATAGAATTTGAAGCAAAGAGTTAGGAATTTTTTTGTTCTTATATGTTCATAAGTACAGTACAGTACAAGCTATCTTTTGGCATTGTCCATTCTCATTAGTACAAAAGACTTAATTTATATAATTCCCATTCTTTATAAACAAAGTGGATTCCTTTTTGTACAGACACTAATCAGATTATATTTCTTCAGGCAATATACTGTAATTAAAAAATTAAAATTCTTACAGATAAAAAAGTTTTAATGATTTTCTTAATGATTTTATTATTTCTTTAAAAAATGAATGTTAAAATAAATTATTTTCACACAGCCAAAAGAAGATACACTCTGAAGACAGACAGACATAAATACAAAGACAAACATTTACAAAACAGGTGTAATATTTATATTTGTTTTATGTAGACAAAAATTTTCATAACTAAACTGAAGCTGAAGGAAGATAGAGAGGCATCATCATACCATGGCTGTATAGTATATTGTAAAATATAATGTTTTTTCCTTCACATTATAGCTGCAGGTAAAAAGAAAAATATCGAATATGTTATTGCTGTTCTTACTGTTGAACAGCGGTTTAGTGCCGATGAAGGTAGCGCAGGTAGCAATGATACGGCCGTGGACTAGTTTGGCTTTAATTGGGTAGGAGTGAGTACACAACGGGCAGTGTGAGGGAGTGACCGCAAGCCAGTCCGTGGAGGGGGAGCACTTGTGTACGTCAAGTCGGTCGGCCTCGGAGTGAGAGAGGGTGGGCTGTGCTTCCCACCGACCTAGGTAGGCCTACAGAGGGCAGCACTGAATGCCGCGAAATATGAACTAGTCAGAGCAGACGGCTAGGCTGTGTGCTCTGACAGTACAGGCTGTCTACAAATACTTATGAATGTTGGTTTGACATGAAAGTCTCGGATGTTTAAGAGTGTGGATGATATGGAGCAAATAATGCCAATAGTAAAAGTGCAATGAAAATATTGTAGACATTGATAAGCCTATGAGAAAAATGTTCATGCATACAAAACATTTTTTTTTTTTTTTTTCAACAAGTCGGTCGTCTCCCACCGAGGCAGGGTGACCCAAAAAAGAAAGAAAATCCCCAAAAAGAAAATACTTTCATCATCATTCAACACTTTCACCACACTCACACATTATCACTGCTTTTGCAGAGGTGCCCAGAATACAACAGTTTAGAAGCATATACGTATAAAGATACACAACATATCCCTCCAAACTGCCAATATCCCAAACCACTCCTTTAAAGTGCAGGCATTGTACTTCCCATTTCCAGGACTCAAGTCCGACTATATGAAAATAACCGGTTTCCCTGAATCCCTTCACTAAATATTACCCTGCTCACACTCCAACAGATCGTCAGGTCCCAAGTATCATTCGTCTCCATTTACTCCATTCACAAAACATGTTAGTGCTAATTTATGGGAGAGAAGAGTTATGTTTAAACATGGCTTAAGTGATCGAAGTTGTGGGTATTGAAGAAGTTTATACAGCTGGGAAAGGCTCTCGCACTGTTCTTGAAAGATGTTGTATAATGATGAATATCTAGTAAATAATAGGATATTTTAAGAATAGTACGAAAAGCTTAAAATGTGACTCGTTAAATGCAGAAACTTCAAATTTGTATATGCTGTTTAACATACAATAAGTTTTATAACATTAAAAGGGTAAATTGGTGCTTGCATTTATAATGAACTTATAAAAATTCATTTTTGGATTTTGGGGAGAAAGGACAAGAGGGAAGTGAGAATCAGAGAATGGTACAACATTATGAATGGAAAGTTAAAAAAAAATGTTTGTACCATACTCTGTTGGCCTCCCTATATAAAAAAATGTCATAATGGTGATGCTATATAGCATTTTATCAGAGACTTCCTCATTACATCATTAATTACTATATTGTCCTATCTTGCCTAGTTCTTTTAATTTTTTGTTGGTGTTCTAAACCTGCTGTTCATTTTGATCATGGTGTGTTCTCTACCCTTGCAGTACTGAACAATCCTTGTAGGTTTCCCATTTTTCATGAGTATATTTATTATTTTACATATACAATAGTATGTATCAGTGAGATGATGTTGGAATGTAAAGGAATTAAATGAAGAGAAAAACTGAAAGATTGCAGCTGATGAGCTGAATGGATGTACAATAATAATGATACTGTGGAGGTAAATAAAAGTGTAGTGATGCCTTCGAAGGTTGTATTGTGAGAGGTGTCATTGTTAGAATCATTGGTTATATGCAGAGATCTTGGTGCATAAAGAGGTTTTATGTAGCTGTGTTGTATTGTAGAAGGAATTTAGATATAGATATATAGACCAGTATTGTAAAATAGGGGGATGTAAATAGCAGTTTGTGGGTCATGAACCTCCATATTTTACTACAGTGTGATGTTTTCATAGCTTGAAAAAAAAAAAGAAGAATTGACCTTTGGGTGCTACTTTGTTTATAAGATAAAACTGTATTCTGTACAGTATTTTATTTCTGAGGATTACTCTTGTGACACTGTGAACAGTATTATACAATCTAACTTCACTGAACCAGACACACTGGGACTAAAAACTTTCCAGACCTTCCAGTTTTTTGCTTCTTTCACACAAAATCAATGTTAAAAATAAAAAAAGCACTCATCAAAGCTTGCACTAGTTTTCTTGCAGTTGTCTATTTATTTATACAAGTCTAATCATCTTGAATTAATGCAGTATAGTGAAGGAACTGGAATGAATGTAGATTTTACAGGCACAAGATTTCAGAACTCAAGTACTTACCTGATACATTGCTAGTTAAATCTTTCAGTAACAATTCTTTAACACCCATTAAGAGTATGGGTGCAGTCTTAATAATATTGTAGGCTGACTCGTGTAAGCATGCCTCAGTGAGAGGAATGCTTAGTAATAAATGGTTTGTCCATAAGGGCGTCATTTTATCTACATTGGATGTAAACTGCACCATTGTCGTGGTTATCTTCATCAAGCAGTCCTCATCATGCTCCTCGCTATCTCCATCATCTAGGATCAAGACTACAATATTTGCATTTTATTTGATGGCCAGGAACATCTTTGTCACACAACTGATTTCTCCATGTCTTGCTTAGTAGTGTCAAGAATCATTTCACAAAGACTGGCATATCTTTCATTCAGCTACAGATTTTCTTCCTTCTTTAGATTAAGGAGGAGCCTCTCAAAATTATCATCAGTAAATATGGTAACAAGCCTTAATTTTATTTTCAAGCTTTTAGTCATTCCTTGATCCAAGAGATTGATTAAGGATGCACAGTTACCCAGTAGGTGACATATATGTTGTAAAAGCATTGCATTTATTTTTTTAATATATCAATGATGAGAGGAGTGTCAAACAAATAAAAAATTATGGGCTTATGCACATCATGGTTCTTAAACTATTGGAAGGTAAGTTTTTATGCAATCAGAGTCTTCTTAACTGCCCTGTAAATGACTGGGAGCACTTTTATACCTTGAGGGCTTGTGGATGAATGTTTTTACCAGTTACAGTACAAGTAATCTCCACTTGTATGTTGAAAATGGTATATAATACCGACAAGTTGAAGAGTATAAAGTGCAACAGTTGGGTATCTTTACTGTTGTTTGAAACATTTTGCCTACACAGTAGGTATCCTCAGTCAGATAGAGGTAGCAGGCATGGTAGCCAAGTTAAGATGATGTAATTAGTATATCAACCTTGGAGAGAAAGTTTTTGAGGTGGTCAGTCCCTCAGCCTGGAAAAGTGTTAAGTGCACATAAATAAATAAAAAATATGAATGGAAGAGTGATCATATAACGGTATTAATGCATAATGTATGATAAAATGGATATTGTATGAGAGTCTACTGCAGCTAATTATAGTAATACTGTATATGCCTAAAGTACGGGTTTAGGACTTTGTGTGAAAATAATAATCATAATATGCATAATGTTGTAATTCTGTTTAGGCCAGTTGATGCAAAAAAAAAAAAATAACAAAATTCTCATATACATGTATTATTTTTATAAATTTTCTGACATGTGATATTTAAAGTATTATTTAAATTTCTGCCATGTCAATTGAAAATATATACTGCTACAAGATTTGTTATTTCTATATGTTGTGATGCAACAGTACTCATGGTTGTTTTAAAACAGAGTTCAATATTTTAAGTAATGGTGTAATACAGTGTTATACATTTCATTAAAGCAGTTCTGCATTCATAAATAATTTTTAAAAGAAGCTGTGAAATTTAAAGTGAACTTATATAATTTATTGTATAATAATAGTTACTACCCATTATAATAATGAGCTATGAAGTGCTAAAAAAAGACATGTATTATTTATAATGTATTTGAGGGTGATAGGTTACTTTATCCTGAATCTTTATACTGTATAGGATTGTATACTGTTCATAAATGTAAGTTCAGTGCATTTATAATACAGTAGTTTCTAAGTTGTGCAGTATTATTCTGTACTTAAAAAAAAAATTATGTACTAGTTCCTATTTAACGATACTTGACTTACATTTTATCTTTGTATGTATTTTTAGGTGAGCATCTACACACTAATAATTTATTGGTTAGGACCACTAATTTATTTAACAGGCATAGTGTTGCTGATCTTCCATATACTCGTGTTATACATGTGCTCCCTGATCTTCCATGTACTCCTGCTGAGATATTAAAACCCTTGCATCTATTGCTGATACTTTTATTATTCATCCTTATTACAGTATTATTCTACATGTTGAAAGAAAACATTTTTTGAAAATAGCAATATTTATGGTACATGGAGTGGATTTGGTTGTAACATTTAATATGATCCACCCACAAACTTATTTTTATGAAATCGATATGTCATAACTATAATGAAAAAAAAAGAGGTGCTGCAATACTATACTGTTCTTCACAAAATATGGAAGAATACTGGAATAAGTTACCTAAGTAGGTACAGCAGTAAATGCTAAAACTAATGGAAATACGCTACATATATGAAACTGTGAAAGATTATACTATACCGAAGTTAAGTTTAGCTCTGCTCCTGTAACTGCAAACAATGTAATTAGAAGTAATGAACCAAAAGCTGCATTAACTTCCCCTGCAGTACTATAGTTGAGGCAGAGGTATATGTGCCTTCTTCCTGTCGGAACCTGAAGGAGTGTCACATACTCTGACTCTCATTCGTTGTGTCTCAAAAACAGTCTGCCATACAGTAAATCTTAAGGGATGTTCTCAAGCCTTCTGGTGCTTTGAAACTGGCATATAATAATGACAAGTTGTGCAACAGTTGAGCATCTTTACTGCTTAAATGTTTTACCTTGTGGCTTAGCGCTTCTTTTTGATTATAATAATAATAATAATAATGTTTTACCCACAAGGTAGGCTTTTTCAGTCAGAGGAGAATATTGTAGGCAGCGGAAGTAGTGGCAAAGTAAAGATGTAATCAGTCCATCAACCTTAAAGGAATAGTTTAAGGTGGTCAGTTCCTCACCCTAAAGAAGAGTTAAACTTCATGATTGGGAACAATATGAAGCTGAAGCTTGAGAATCGAGTCTTAAATACTGTCAAAGGTGAGGTGTGGATGATCTCAAAGAATTTGTAGGAGGTGGGGTTCATTAGTAGAAGGCAAGAATTGAGAAGTACTGCAGCAGGTCTACTGGCCCATGTTAAGCAGGTCCCTCTTAAATCCAACTCTTCTCGCTTATAACTAGTAGCTAAGCAATGAAGTTGTGGAAGATGTTCTCTACCAAGATATCGTTGTGTTGCTGTGACTGAGAGTTGAAGGACTGACCCCCTCAACCTATTCCTCCTGATTATATCATCTTAACCATGCTACTACTTCTGTGGCCATCTCCCACCAAAGTAGGGTGACGCAAAAAAGAAGAAAAACTTTCACCATCATTCATTTTATCACTGTCTTGCCAAATGGATGCTGATACATGTACGTATATTGTATATACGTACCTAGAGTATACCTGGAGAGGGTTCTGGGGATCATCGCCCTCGTGGCTCGGTCTGAGACCAGACCTCATGGTGGAATCAGGGTCTGATCAACCAGGCTATTGCTGCTGGCCACATGTAAACTGACATATGAACCACAGCTTCATTGGTCAGGTACTGACTTTAGGCGCCTGTCCAGTGCCTTCTTGAAGATAGCCAGGGGTCTATTGGTAATCCCCCTTATGTATGCTGGGAGGCAGTTGAACAGTCTTGGTCCCCTAACGCTTATTGTGTTGTCTCTCAGTGTACTCGTGGCACCCCTGCTTTTCATTGGGGGAATGTTTCATCTCCCGTTGAGTCTTTTGTTTTCATAGGGAGTGATTTTCGTGTGCAAGTTTGGTACTAATTCCTTTAGGATTTTCCAAGTGTATAATATCATGTATCTCTCTCGCCTGCATTCATGGAATATAAATCAAGGAACTTCAAACATTCCCAGTACAGTGGACCCCCGCATAACGATGGCATCACATAGCGATTATTTCGCATACCGCTTACTTTAATTGCAAAAATTTTGCCTCACATACCGCTTAAAAACCCGCTTACCGATTTTCTTCCGAGACGCGCTCACATGTTCCGCCGGTGGCATTGTTTACCAGCCAGCCTCCGCGGTAACATCCAAGCATACAATCGGAATATTTCGTATTATTACAGTGTTTTCGGTGCTGTTTCTGGAAAATAAGTGACCATGGGCCCCAAGAAAGCTTCTAGTGCCAACCCTGTGGTAAAAAGGGTGAGAATTAGTATGGAAATTAAGAAAGATTTTGAAGGGTTTGGGGCTAACCCTGAGAAGCCTATGCCAGTTGTGGAATCCATTGTGCCTACTTCAAAAATTAAGGAAATGTGTGCACAGTGGGTTGAACTGCAAACCTTTATGGATGAAAATCACCCTGACACAGCTGTTGCAAGCCGTGCTGGTGACTATTTCAATGACAATGTTGTGGCCCATTTTAGACAAATCGTAAAGGAACGGGAGGTACAGAGCTCTATGGACAGATTTGTTGTGCGACAGAGGTCCAGTGACTCTCAAGCTGGTCCTAGTGGCATTAAAAGAAGAAGGGAAGTAACCCCGGAAAAGGACTTGCTACCTCAAGTCCTAATGGAAGGGGATTCCCCTTCTAAACAGTAAGAAGATAATGCTCTCCCCTCCTCCCATCCCATCAATCATCACCAGATCTTCAATAAAAGTAAGTGTCATGTAAGTGTGCATGCCTTTTTCAGTTTGTGTGTATTAAAATTAACATTTCATGTGGTAAAAAAAATTTTTTTTCATACTTTTGGGTGTCTTGCACGGATTAATTTTATTTCCATTATTTCTTATGGGGAAAATTCATTCACATAACGATTATTTCGCATAACAATTACCCCTCTTGCACGGATTAAAATCGTTAACCGGGGGTCCACTGTAATTTAGGTGCCTTATTGTACGTGTACTTATGTGTGCCATGAAAGTTCTTTGTACACTATCCAGGTCAGCAATTTTGCCTGCCTTGAAGGGGGCAGTTAGTGTACTACAGTATTTCAGTCTAGAGAGAACAAGCGATTTGAAGAGAATCATCATGGGTTTGGCATCCCTAGTTTTGAAGGTTCCCATTATCTATCCTATCATTTTTCTAGCAGATGTGGTAGATAACATTGTTATGGTCTTTGAAGGTGAGATCCTCTGACATTATCACTCCCAGGTCCTTCACATTACTTTTTCACTCTATTTTTTTCTTTAACAAGTTGGCCGTCTCCCATCGAGGCAGGGTGACCCAAAAAGAAAGAAAATACTAAAAAAGAAAATACTTTCATCATCATTTAACACTTTCATCTCATTCACACATAATCACTGTTTTTGCAGAGGTGCTCAGAATACAACAGTTTAGAAGCATATACGTATAAAGATACACAACATATCCCTCCAAACTGTCAATATCCCAACCCCCTCCTTTAAAATGCAGGTATTGTAGTAGTTTGGTAGACAGCAACCACCCAGGAAGGTACTACTGTCCTGCCAAGTAAGTGTAAAATGAAAGCCTGTAATTGTTTTACATGATGGTAGGATTGCTGGTGTCTTTTGTCTGTCTCATAAATATGCAAGATTACAGGTACATCTTGCTACTTCTACTTACACTTAGACTACACTACACTTACATGTACACATTTATTTATACACACTTATCTGAGTTTTCTTTGATTTTATCTTAATAGTTCTTGTTCTTATTACTTTTCCTTTTATATCCATGGGAAAGTGGAATAAGAATCTTTCCTCCATAACCCATGCGTTTTGTAAAAGTCAACTAAAGTGCCGGGAACAATGGGCTAGAAACCCCTTTTCCTGTAATGATTACTAAAAAGAATAAGAAGAAAATTGTCAAAGTGGGAAGTCTGAATGTTTACCTGTAGAGAGTTCCAGGGGTCAATGCCCCCACGACCTGGTCTCTCCAGGCCTCATGGTGGATTGGAGCCTGATCAACTAGACTGTTACTGCTGGCTGCACGCAATCCAACGTATGAGCCACAGCCTGGCTGGTGCGTGAATGTTGTACGAATGATAAGAAAGAGATGACTGTGGATGTTATGAATGAGAAGAAGCTGGATGTCCTGGCTTTCAGTGAAACAAAGCTGAAGGGGGTGGGAGAGTTTCAGTGGAGAGGAATAAATGGGATTAGGTCAGGGGTTTCAAATAGAGTTAGAGCTAAAGAAGGAGTAGCAATAATGTTGAAAGATAAACTATGGCAGGAAAAGAGGGAGTATAAATGTATTAATTCAAGGATTATGTGGAGTAAAATAAAGGTTGGATGTGAAAAGTGGGTTATAGTAAGTGTATATGCACCTGGAGATGAGAGAAGTGTAGAGGAGAGAGAGATTTTGGGAAATGTTCAGCGAATGCGTGGGGAGTTTTGAACCAAGTGTGAGAGTACTTATGGTTGGGGATTTCAATGCTAAAGTTTGTAAAAATGTTGTGGAGGCAGTAGTAGGTAAATTTGGGGTGCCAGGAGTAAATGAAAATGGGGAGCCTTTAATTGAGCTGTGTAGAAAGAGGTTTGGTAATAAGTAATACATATTTTATGAAAAAGAGGATAAATAAATATAAAAGGTATGACATAGCATGTAATGAAAGTAGCTTGTTAGATTATAGCTGTATAGCCCTTGTGGCTTAGTGCTTCTTTTTGATTATAATAATAATAATTGTTAGATTATGTATTGGTGGATAAAAGGTTGATGGGTAGGCTCCAGGATTTACATGTTTATAGAGGGGCAACTGATATATTGGATTATTATTTAGATGTAGCTACAGTTAGAGTAAGAGGTAGATGGGACAAGAGGAAAATGGCAACAAGTAAGAGAGAGGTGAAAGTGTATAAACTAAGGGAGGAGGAAGCTTGGGTGAGATATAAGCAACTATTGGCAGAAAGGTGGGCTAGTGCAAGTATGAGTAGTGGGGGGAGGGTTGAAGAGGGTTGGAATAGTTTTAAAAATGCAGTATTATAATGTGTAGCAGAAGTTTGTGGTTATAGGAGGGTGGGTGCAGGAGGAAAGAGGAGTGATTGGTGGAATGATGAAGTAAATGGTGTGATAAAAGAGAAAAAGGTAGCTTGTGAGAGGTTTTTACAAAGCAGAAGTGTTATACGAAGAGTAGAGTATATGGAGAGTAAAAGAAAGGTGAAGAGAGTGCAAAAGGAGAGCAGATGATAGAGTGGGAGAGGCACTGTCAAGAAATTTTAATGAAAATAAGAAAAAAAATTGGAGTGAGTTAAGTTAAGAAAGCCTAGGGAATGAATGGATTTGTTGGTTAAAAACAGAGTAGGGGATTTAGTAGATGGGGAGATGGAGGTATTGGGTAGATCAAATCAAAGTTTATTCTCTATAAGGATTACAATGCGGGGTTTACAGATTTTGGTTATTGTGTGGTTTACATGTAATAAAATACTAATTACAGAGGGAGCCACTAGAACACCTAGAAAGGCTAGGCATTTCGGGCAAACTTAGATTAATTCTTAACCCTAAATTATTACAAATTGTGGAGTAAGTTGGCTAAATATTAAGTGACTAAATACTAAGTGACTAAATACTAGTTTGTGAGTTTAGCAATGTGAATGCTTTTGTTTTGGCACAATACATAGTTTCTATATTGGAGTATCACAGGCAAACTTGTGACTAGTTAGGAATCATTATTTTAAGATTAAGATACGTATTTCTGTGCTTATAGTCAAATGGGTGAGTGAGTGTAAGTGTGAACCACCAGGTGGTTTTTATGTAGTTGGTTGATGGGGTGTATCAGGGAGATAAGATGTTTTCTAACGGTAGTTTTGAAGGTGATGATTGTGTCTGCAGTTCTAGAGTTTTAGGGTAGGGTGTTCCAGATTTTAGGGCCTTTGACATACATTGAATTTTTGTATAGATTTAGTCGGACACGGGGAATGTCGTAGAGATGTTTGTGTCTGGTGTTATGCCTGTGGATCCTGTCACAACTATCAAGAAAGCATTTTAAGTCAAGGTTAATATTGGAATTTAAGTCCTGTATATATAGATTGCACAGTAGTAAGTGTGGATGTTCTGAACAGGGAGTAAGTTTAGATCTATGAAGAGTGGGGAGTGTTGCCAGGGATGGGATTTAGTGATTATTCTTACTGCAGCTTTTTGTTGAGCTATTATTGGCTTTAGGTGTATTGCTGCAGTTGATCCCCAAGCACAAATAGCATAGGTAAGGTATGGATAAATGAGTGAATGGTATAGTGTGAGAAGAGCATTTTGCGGCACGTAGTATCGTATCTTGGAGAGGATCCCAACTGTTTTGGATACTTTTTTTTGATATGTGTTGGATATGGGTGCTGAAATTCAGGTTGTTGTTGAGGTATAGGCCTAGGAATTTGCCCTCATTATGTCTGGCAATTAGAGTGCTGTCAATCTTAGTGTTTAGTTGTGCAGCGCCTGCTCTGCTACCAAACATAATATAGTAGGTTTTGTCAGTGTTAAGTGTAAGTTTATTGGCTGTCATCCAAGTTGATATTTTGAGCAGCTCCTCATTAACAATGGTGGTGAGAGTGGCAAGATTAGGGTGAGAGATGACTTTAAGTCGTGTCGTCAGCAAAGAGAATGGGTTTCAGGTGTTGGGATACGTTTGGAAGATCATTGAGGTAAATGAGGAAGAGCAGGGGTCCAAGGACACTTTCCTGTGGAACTCCAGTATCAAGTGGCGGCGTTGATGATGCTGTGTCTTTACTGGTGACATACTAATACTTATTAGTAAGGTAGGATTTGAAATATGCAAGCACATGGCAGGAATATTTTGAGGAACTTTTAAATGTCAACGAAGAAAGGGAGGCGGTAATTTCATACAATGGCCAGGGAGGTATACCACCTTTTAAGAGTGAAGAAGAGCAGGATGTGAGTGTGGGGGAGGTGCGTGAGGCATTATGTAGAATAAAAGGGGGTAAAGCAGCTGGAACTGACGGGATCATGACAGAAATGTTAAAAGCAGGGGATGACATAGTGTTGGAGTGGTTGGTATTTTTGTTTAATAAATGTATGAAAGAGGGGAAGGTACCTTGGGATTGGCAAAGAGCATGTATAGTTCCTTTATATAATGGGAAGGGGGACAAAAGAGATTGTAAAAATTATTAAAGTGTGCGGTAGGGTTATTATTGAAAGAATTAGAGGTAAGACAGAATGTAGGATTGCGGACGAGCAAGGATGTTTTAGAGTGGGTAGGGGATGTGTAGATCAAGTGTTTACATTGAAGCACTATTGTATGGTTAGAATTTGTTGTATACCATGATACAGTTTTAATTTCTTCAAGTTTTCCATATCTGAGTAGTTGAAATTTCTCTTCAGTGAACTTCATACTGTTTTGAGTGGCCCATTTGAAGATTTGGTTGATGTCCGCTTGGAGTCTTGTGGTGTCTTTGATGGAGGACACTGTCATGGCAATTTGGGTATCATCCGCAATAGAAGACACGGAGCTATGGCTTACATCTCTGTCAGATATGAGGATGAGGAATAGGATGGGAGCAAGTACTGTGCTTTGTGGAACAGAGCTTTTCACCATAGCTGCCTCGGACTTTACTCTCTTTACTATTACTCTTTGTGTTCTATTTGTCAGAAAGTTATAGATTCATCTATAAACATTTTCTGTTATTCCTTTATCATGCATTTTGTGCTCTATTATACCTTGGTCATACTTGTCCAAGGCTTTTGCAAAGCCTGTGCATGCTACATCTGCATTTTGTTTATTCTCTATAGCATCCAGGACCTTGTCATAGTGGGCCAGTAGCTGGGACAGGCAGGAATGACCTGCTCTAAACCCATGTAGCCCTGGGTTGCGTAATTGAAGGGTATCTAGGTGGTTGGCGATCTTGCTTCTTAGAACCCTTTCAAAGATTTTTATGATATAGGATGTTAGTGCTGTCAGTCTGTAGTGCTTTGCAACTGCTTTACTGCCACCTTTGTAGAGTGGGGCTATGTCGTTTTTAGTGAGTATGGGATGACCCGCGTCCATGCTCCCTCTCCATAGAATGCTGAAGGCACGCGACGGACTTGCATTTCTTGATGAACACGGAGTTCCATGAGTCTGGGCCTGGGGCAGAGTGCATGGGCATGTCATTATTGCCTTTTCAAAATTTTGTGGCATTAGGATAATACTAGATATTTTTGAGATGACCAAATTTTGGGTCTCGTTCATAAAGAATTCATTTGGATTGTTGACCCTTAGTCTGGGTAATGGCTCACTGAACACTGACTCGTATTGGGACTGTAGTATCTCATTTCTTGGCTGTCCTCTGTGTATGTCCCATCTCGCCTAAGCAGGGGCCCAATACTGGAAGTTGTTTTTTCCCTTAGATTTGTCATAAGAGAAAAAGTATTTTTTTTTCAGTTTCCTTTATAGCTTTTAGTTCTTCTGCGATTCTTGTTTCCAATAAGATTCCTTCATCTCAAGTTCGATATTTGCTATTTCGTCGACCAGTGCCTCCCTTCGTATTTCAGACATATTGGCCCCTCTCAGCAGCTCTGTGATTCTTCACCTTCGTCTGTATAGGAAGCATCTCTCTCTTTCTAGTTTACATCTTCTCTTTTTCTTAATGGAATGTGCCTTGAGAAGATTTCAAGAACCAAAGTTTATTTATTCTAAGCAAAGGTTTGGATCTGTGTTGTTTAGGATATCTTTCCAGCATGTGTCATTTAGGAAGTTGAATTTTGTGAAGACACCTTCATGACTGATCACACTTTGCTGGTGAGGAGCCCTGTGCATACATGTCTGTACTGTACCTCCATTATGTTGTGATCTGAGTATTGTTTTTGATACGGTTATATTATAAATCGGATCGTCATTGTTAGTGAAGATGAGGTCCAGCGTATTTTCTAGTCTTGTAGGCTCTAATATTTGCTGGTTTAAGGCGAATGTGGTGCAGAGATTTAATAGCTCGTGTGTGTGAATTTTCATCTGAGCTGCCTACTGGGGTGATCTCATTTAAAATATTATTTGCTACACTCTACCATTTTAGGTGTCTAGTTAAAATCTCCCAGTAGCAAGATGTTTGGGGCAGGAGTTGGAAAATTTTCAAAAGCTGTTCCTGGAATTGCTAGGAAGTTGCATCCGGAGGCTTGTATACAAGCCCAGATATACAATCACAATGACAAGGTTTTGGTTTTCAATCTTTACCGCCAAAACTTCAACTACATCATTTGAGTAGTTCTGAGCAAATGAGCGACTCTGTGACGTACAACCCCCCTTCCTTGTTACCTGTTTAGTCTGTCGTATCTGAGTCCCCTCAAGGAAGGTTCCTTGATGTTGGTGAGGGGCTCTTGATTTAGGGAATTGGATCTGTGCTCCAGTTCCCCGAATTAAGCCTGAATGCCTTCCACATCCCCCCCCCAGGCGCTGTATAATCCTCCGGGTTTAGCGCTTCCCCCTTGATTATAATAATAATAATAATAATAATGTCGTATCTGAGTAGGTTATAACCTGGGATCCACATTTCGTTGTCAAAATAATCCTTTATGTGGGTCTCAATGAAATCTGCAAACATTGCAATTGACTCCGTGAGCAGTCCCTTGATGTAAGGAATGTTGCCCAAGGCGCCCAGCCTTCAGGCAGTTGGTTTTCAGTTTTTTCATCTCATCATTTCATGCATTCACCGACGAGAGATTTTTACAATATTTAGAATTTGCAGAACAAGCAAATTATTCACAAACACTAATCTCAGGTCAAAGGAGACTCGAACCTACGAACCTCGGAACAATACTATATGAAAAAAAAAAAGCGGTGGTAATTATGAAGGGTGAACTAAGAATAGCCTAATGGAGCAAAACAGTATGATTTTATTTTTCATTTGCTGGAAGCTAAGCCACGAGTTTATGTGAAATAAATGTTTAACCTAAATACATTATTACATTCACAAGAAAGCGCTAAATTGGAATGGGTCATTCGGTACTGGAGAGTTTACTAAATTAAGATAAATTAATACAAGACACCAGAGAGCACGCCGCATGCATGTGTTAGTGGAGATAAACTGCTTTGTCAGTGTGAATACAGCCTTTGTGAGCTGTAGATACTGCTGCTGCTGTTGCTGCAGCTGCTGTTGGTGATGGAAGAGGAAGTACGTATATACTGATTTCCCTTGTCTTTTACTGTCAAGTTAGTAAAGTTTTCACTTAATAGCTGGTGAGGGGCTCTTGATCTGGGGAATTGGATCTGAGCTCCAATTCCCTGAATGTCTTCTGTTCCCCACAGGCTCTGTATAATCCCAACAGGTTTAGTGCTCCCCATAATAATAATTCTCTTAATATACACCTCAGGAGTTCTAGTTCACGGTCCTCTGGAATTTTGCTCTTAAATAATTGTCACTTATGCTTGCTATGAAGTGTGTGCAGTGTAAATTATTGGTATGAAAAGGCATAAAAAAAAGATTTAAGCCAGTCAATGAATCGATGAAAGTAACGTATCTTTTTTTTTCAGGTACAATCCTATTAACATTTTACAAAGTATGAAAACTATTTTTTTTACCTGACTTTTTATTTTTTGGGTTATCCTAGGTTCTCTACACATGTGTTTCTATGTATGATAATTTATGTAACTATTTGTGTATACCTGAATAAACTTACTTACCTACCCTTCATGTGAGATAAGATTTTAATCTCGGAGGGTTAGCCACCCAGGATAACCCAAGACAGTCAGTGTGTCATCGATGTACTGTCCGTCTTATTTCCATTGGGGTCCTCAATCTTGTCCCCCAGGATGCCACCCACACCAGTCGACTAACACCCAGGTACCTACTTGCTAGGTGAACAGGACAACCGATGTAAGGAAACGCGTCGAATGTTTCTACCCTGCTTGGAATCGAACCTGGATCCTCAGCGTGTGAAGCGAGAACTTCTCTCTTAACGTGGGTATGACCGTTAACGATGCCATTGAAGATAAGATAAGATAAAATAAGATTTTTTTTTTTGTAACCCAGGGGGTTAGCCACTCAGGAAAACCCAAGAAAGTCAATGGGTCATCGAGGAAATGTCGTCATCAGCTCCCCTCTCCTATGTGCGGGTTATTTGCGTAATGAAGGGCACTCAACCAGTTGAACTCCATCTCCTGGGTTCAGAATAGTAGATGTAAAACAGAAAGAGACAGGCGCTCCCTTTACAGGCGACGGAAAAGAATAACAGAGCGGCTAAAAGAGGTCAATATATCTGAAATGCGTAGGGAGACACTGGTCAGAGAAATAGCAAGCATCGAACTTAAGCTAAAAGAATCCTTTAGGAGTCAGGAATCGCGGGAAGAACTAAAAGCCATAAATGAAATCGAAAAAAACCCAAAGTATTTCTTCTCCTATGCCAAATCAAAATCGAGAACAACGTCCAGTATTGGGCCCCTACTTAAACAAGATGGGTCCTACACAGATGACAGCAAGGAAATGAGTGAGCTACTCAAGTCCCAATATGACTCAGTTTTTAGCAAGCCGCTAACCAGACTGAGAGTCGAAGATCAAAGTGAATTTTTTATGAGAGAGCCACAAAATTTGATTAACACAAGCCTATCCGATGTTATCCTGACGCCAAATGACTTCGAACAGGCGATAAATGACATGCCCATGCACTCTGCCCCAGGGCCAGACTCATGGAACTCTGTGTTCATCAAGAACTGCAAGAAGCCCCTATCACGAGCCTTTTCCATCCTATGGAGAGGGAGCATGGACACGGGGGTCGTCCCACAGTTACTAAAAACAACAGACATAGCCCCACTCCACAAAGGGGGCAGTAAAGCAACAGCAAAGAACTACAGACCAATAGCACTAACATCCCATATCATAAAAATCTTTGAAAGGGTCCTAAGAAGCAAGATCACCACCCATCTAGAAACCCATCAGTTACACAACCCAGGGCAACATGGGTTTAGAACAGGTCGCTCCTGTCTGTCTCAACTATTGGATCACTACGACAAGGTCCTAAATGCACTAGAAGACAAAAAGAATGCAGATGTAATATATACAGACTTTGCAAAAGCCTTCGACAAGTGTGACCATGGCGTAATAGCGCACAAAATGCGTGCTAAAGGAATAACAGGAAAAGTCGGTCGATGGATCTATAATTTCCTCACTAACAGAACACAGAGAGTAGTCGTCAACAGAGTAAAGTCCGAGGCAGCTACGGTGAAAAGCTCTGTTCCACAAGGCACAGTACTCGCTCCCATCTTGTTCCTCATCCTCATATCCGACATAGACAAGGATGTCAGCCACAGCACCGTGTCTTCCTTTGCAGATGACACCCGAATCTGCATGACAGTGTCTTCCATTGCAGACACTGCAAAGCTCCAGGCGGACATCAACCAAATCTTTCAGTGGGCTGCAGAAAACAATATGAAGTTCAACGATGAGAAATTTCAATTACTGGGAGCGCTTGAGGTTCCTAAACCTGTATTCCCTGGAACGCAGGAGGGAGAGATATATGATTATGTACACCTGGAAAATCCTAGAGGGACTAGTACCGAACTTGCACACGAAAATCACTCACTACGAAAGCAAAAGACTTGGCAGACGATGCACCATCCCCCCAATGAAAAGCAGGGGTGTCACTAGCACGTTAAGAGACCATACAATAAGTGTCAGGGGCCCGAGACTGTTCAACTGCCTCCCAGCACACATAAGGGGGATTACCAACAGACCCCTGGCAGTCTTCAAGGTGGCACTGGACAAGCACCTAAAGGCAGTTCCGGATCAGCCGGGCTGTGGCTCGTACGTTGGTTTGCGTGCAGCCAGCAGCAACAGCCTGGTTGATCAGGCTCTGATCCACCAAGAGGCCTGGTCACAGACCGGGCCGCGGGGGCGTTGACCCCCGGAACTCTCTCCAGGTAAACTCCAGGTAAATAGAAATTCTGGAGCCGCCATCGCCCGACTTTCATGTTTATTAATTCACCGTGCGGTGTGCGGTGTTAGTTAACACAGTAGATCACAGTGAATATCATTGTTGGATATGCATGGTGCTTACTTAACTACTTCCTCTAGTGTATTAATATCTTATCTTATATTTGGTTCTCTCGAGACGGAGGGAGGAGGGGAAGGGGTCTTCATGTAAGTGGAACTATCCTTCCCTTCCAGTCCCTCTCTTCCTTCTAATCCTTCCCTGCCAGTCCTTCTCTTCCTTCCCTTCTAGTCCTTTTCTTCCTTCCCATCTAGTCCTTTTCTTCCTTCCCTTCTAGTCCTTTTCTTCCTTCCCTTCTAGTCCTTTTCTTCCTTCCCTTCTAGTCCTTTTCTTCCCTTCCAGCCCTTCTCTTCCTTCCCTTCCAGCCCTTCTCTTCCTTCCCTTCCAATCCTTCTCTTCCTTCCCTTCCAATCCTTCTCTTCCTTCCCTTCCAATCCTTCTCTTCCTTCCCTTCTAATCCTTCTCTTCCTTCCCTTCCAGTCCTTCTCATCCTTCCCTTCCAGTCCTTCTCTTCCTTCCCTTCCAGTCCTTATCTTCCTTCCCTTCCAGTCCTTCTCTTCCAGTCTTTCTCTTCCTTCCCTTCCAGTCTTTCTCTTCCTTCCCTTCCAGTCTTTCTCTTCCTTCCCTTCCAGTCTTTCTCTTCCTTCCCTTCCAGTCCTTCTCTTCCTTCCCTTCCAGTCCTCCTCTTCCTTCCCTTCCAGTCCTTCTCTTCCCTTCCAATCCTTCTCTTCCTTCCCTTCCAATCCTTCTCTTCCTTCCCTTCTAATCCTTCTCTTCCTTCCCTTCCAATCCTTCTCTTCCTTCCCTTCTAATCCTTCTCTTCCTTCCCTTCTAATCCTTCTCTTCCTTCCCTTCTAATCCTTCTCTTCCTTCCCATCTAATCTTTCTCTTCCTTCCCTTCTAATCCTTCTCTTCCTACCCTTCTAATCCTTCTCTTCCTTCCCTTCCAGTCCTTCTCATCCTTCCCCTCCAGTCCTTCTCATCCTTCCCTTCCAGTCCTTCTCATCCTTCCCTTCCAGTCCTTCTCATCCTTCCCTTCCAGTCCTTCTCTTCCTTCCCTTCCAGTCCTTCTCTTCCTTGCCTTCCAGTCCTTCTCTTCCTTCCCTTCCAGTCCTTCTCTTCCTTCCCTTCCAGTCCTTCTCTTCCTTCCCTTCCAGTCCTCCTCTTCCTTCCCTTCCAGTCCTTCTCTTCCCTTCCAATCCTTCTCTTCCTTCCCTTCCAATCCTTCTCTTCCTTCCCTTCTAATCCTTCTCTTCCTTCCCTTCTAATCCTTCTCTTCCTTCTTTTCTAATCCTTCTCTTCCTTCCCATCTAATCTTTCTCTTCCTTCCCTTCTAATCCTTCTCTTCCTTCCCTTCTAATCCTTCTCTTCCTTCCCTTCCAGTCCTTCTCATCCTTCCCCTCCAGTCCTTCTCATCCTTCCCTTCCAGTCCTTCTCATCCTTCCCTTCCAGTCCTTCTCATCCTTCCCTTCCAGTCCTTCTCTTCCTTGCCTTCCAGTCCTTCTCTTCCTTGCCTTCCAGTCCTTCTCTTCCTTCCCTTCCAGTCCTTCTCTTCCTTCCCTTCCAGTCCTTCTCTTCCTTCCCTTCCAGTCCTTCTCTTCCTTCCCTTCCAGTCCTTCTCTTCCTTCCCTTCTAGTCCTCCTCTTCCTTCCCTTCCAGTCCTCCTCTTCCTTCCCTTCCAGTCCTTCTCTTCCTTGCCTTCCAGTCCTTCTCTTCCTTCCCTTCCAGTCCTTCTCTTCCTTCCCTTCCAGTCCTTCTCTTCCTTCCCTTGCAGACCTTCTCTTCCTTACATAAATTATCATACATAGCAGCATATGTATAGATTACCTAGGAACTGGATTTAGCTTCCCCCATCCTTGGACCGTCCCTGGATACCTCTTGCTTCCCAGCCACAACATGACCCCTACACGTTTAGCATTTCTTCCTGATTAAGGTAAAAGAATCCGATAATTAACTATGAGTGTAGTACGTATACAGTAATCATGTCTGACTATTTTTGGTTATTTATCAGACTTTTTTGGGCTGTTTAGCTGACTTTTTATTTTTTTGATTATCCACAGTAATTTACACTATGATAATTGTACTTGTGTGTATCTGTGCCTAAATAAATATACTTCCCCTGGTTCTCTTCGGGTGTATGTGTGTGTATAGTGTGTGCTAAAGTTTGTAGTTATTTTATTCTGTAATAACCAATATTTCTTCTGCCCATCTATACAATAGTATTTTATTTAAAGGAGGCTGTGACAATGTCTGGAGAAAACCTTAAAGGAAAACCTGCAGCTATTGTTTATGGATATAATGGTGACCTGAAGGAAGAAGACTTACAGCAGTCACTTAATACCTTGCAAAGCTCATCTGCTGACCACTTAAACAGTGCTAGAGAAACCTACACACAACTGGAAGACCCACATGAAGAAGATTCAGGGGATACCAGCAGATACAAAAATAACATTGTTGAAATACAAGGTAAGAAATATCTTAAAAAAAAAAGTTGAAATTCCAGTCTTCTACCTAGCTCTATCAACAAATGCAAAGTTTTAATTCTTGCAAAGGTTACAATGTGTGTGATTTACATTTTATAAAATGTTAAATACAAAGAAAGCTACTAACATGCCTTAGTATTTTGGGCAGAAATGTTTCCTGATATGGCTTGTATTCAACTTGTTTAGTGTTATGGAAAAAGTTTTAAATCTTGAGAGATATAAAACAATAAAAACTTAAACAGTAAACAATTTTATTTCTTTGCACAGGTTACAGTGTGTAAATGCATATAAATGCAAAATGCCCCAGCATACTAGTGGCTTTCTTTCTACCCATCCACTAGTATGCTGGAGCATTTTGCATTTTAGGCAGTCATTTAGGGAAATTTTTGCTTCAATACTTAGGCATGATTCTACTCCCAATCTCCATAAGTTTGTTACCTGGAGTATACCTGGAGAGGGTTTCGGGGGGTTAATGCCCCTGCAGCCCGGTCTGTGACCAGGCCTCATGGTGGATCAGGGCCTGATCAGCCGAGCTGTTACTGTTGGCCACATGTAAACAGACGTACGAACCGCAGCCTGGCTGGTCAGGTACTGACTACGAAGGAGAGTTAAGAGGGAACATAGGATAAAAAAAAATTATGGACAGCTGGATGCTGAATCGTACTGATTGCACCAACTTAAGATTATGGAGGTTATGTAAAAGAGAGTTCACAGCTTGGCACTTCCATCTTGGCTACTAGTACAGTATAAAGGTGACCAACTACTGTGGACTTTTCTGTGTTTCCACGATATATAATATCAGTTTATCATTAGAAAGTTTAGTCTAGAACTTGTAAATTGTTCAACTCGAATACTCACTTCGTGTGTTAAATTTATCCTAATCATTATTTAGGGGGTTCCAGTAATTTTTATTGTTTATTTTGCATAAGATTTTTGCAGCATATTCATCTTGTTATTTTTCTGGCAAGTCATTTATATAAACTTATAATAGGGTTCAGTACTGATTTTCACATATAGCCTGGGGATTTTCAATTAGCAAAATTGTTGATTCATTGTTTTCTTTGTAAATTTTAAATACATACTGTACTACTACAGTATTATCATAGAAATGCAAAATGATGCACAGTACTTTAACCCTTTGACTTTCAGTCGTATATATAATTCTTACGCGCCACTGTTTCTGACGTATTTATACGTGTAAATTCGAGTGGCTTCAAATCAAGTGGGAGAAAGGTGGTAGGCCCACATGTGAGAGAATGGGTCTGTGTGGTCAGTGTACACCACATAAAAAAAATCCTGCAGCATGCAGTGCGTAATGAGAAAAAAAAAGCTGACCATTTTTTTCGATTAAAACGCCAAATTTGAGGTGTATTTTCGTATAGTATTTATCATTGTATTCTCGTTTTCATGGTCTCAGGTGATAAAATAGAAAACATGTTACAGAAATAGAGATGATTTTGATTATTTTCACGATGAAAACAACCTTGAAATTGAGCTCAGAGTAGTGGAAATGTTCGATTTTTACCAATGTTCAGGAGTAAGCAAATCACACCACACGTCCAATACACTTGAACTGGGGAGTCTAATATTCTTTTACAAGTGCACTGATATTATTTATACCATTTTTACAATAATGCAGTTGTCTGCATAACAGTAAATTTTGTATTTTTTTGTATGAATAAAAAATCAAAATAGAAAGCAATAGTAATATAAGAGGGGCCTAGAGACGTGACTAATGAACAGAGGATATGTTATTTTAGTGCCAAGAATGTCTACATTGTTTATTCTGGACCCTATTTTGAAATTGGCATCTTTTTTAATTTGCGTGAAATTGGCCAAATTGCCAATTTCTGACCACTTTATTGGGTAGTTCAAATCGGTAAATGTGCAGTTTCTTGTACTCAACTGATAGAAAAAAATGGAGTTCTAAAGAAATAGCTATGAGTTTGGTCAACTGGACCAGTGGAATTGGCCAAAAACAGGTCTCAAAGCCGGCGAAATCGCCGATGCGTATATGTCGCCAAGACCGCTAACTTTAAGGGAGCGTAATTCCATGAGTTTTCGACCAAATTTCGTACTTTTGGTGTCATTACCACCGGGAAAAGATTGTCTTTTATTTCATAAGAAAAAATAATTTTTTCTTTTCCAAAAACTTATCAACATAGAATGACAGTTTCAGAAAGGGGCCTGCGACAGTCAAAGGGTTAAGAGGTAAAAAAGTAGTAACATTCTCTATATCTGTTATTTGTCCAAATTTACTGTTCTGTTTTAGCTCCCATAAACAAGTAGCATATAGTACTGTATTATTTATAAGCTGTTCTCTTCAGTGGGGATTGGGGGATGGGGGATGAGATGCCTTGAAGCTGGTGAAGTACTACTAATCCAGGGAATTAAAGCTGCCCTAACTTTCCTTGGATCAAACCAGAGTCACGCCTTAACTCATAACTTGATGATAACACTTTCAGCTCAGGATGAAAGGTTTGCTTCTTGGGCTATCATTATATTACTGGGCAAGCTGTCATGTATGATCTACTCCAGTTTTTCTACTACTATGTAACTATTCACGAAGCAGTAAATAGGTACCTTGGTGTAATCATCTTCTGTGGGTTGCATCTTGCAGAAGAGTACCAAAGAACCCCAGTGTGAATAAGCTGCACTGTTTGGCTTTCTTGGGTTATTCTGGGTTAATAATTCAAAGAAAGCTTTCTTCTTCTTCAGCAATAGATGTTAGTAAAAACAGAGGTGCACAGTACAATATTTAGTTTGTCTTTTTAAATTATTAGTAGTACATGCATTCATTGAGTGAGCTTGACTTGGTAAAATTGAAATAAATATCTGAGTTAAAAGAGCGGAGATTTCATAATTTATGGAATAGTGCTTAAAAAATCGTACTGCAGTAAATCTGCAATTTAACAGACTGATGGGAGGGAGGAAAGCCTGTGATGGTGATTGTGGCGTATAGAGATGAGATTGTTTTGCTGTCATTATAACGATAACAAATAATTATGTGACTAATGGACAATGTTGTTTCTGAATAAGTTGATGCAGCTGATTTTGTCCCATATTTCCAACGTCTATTAAATCAAGGTTTGTTAAATTGAGGGTTTACTGCACAAAGGAAAACTTAGAAATTGTGTATTCTCTCGTAGAATTGTTGTCTTCTTAAAACAAAGCATGTTTAAGGTATAGTTCGTGCCACTCCTGGGCATATACTCTAGCAATATTAGAGAGAGATTCAGCAGTGAAACCTGTTATTATAGTAAATACCATACAGTAGATTTTTTTAAATTCCTGCTCTTAAGTATTAAAAATGACTTCTGAGAGTCATTTTTAATACTTTATGATATTAATTTTTGTGTAAAATTTCATCAATTCTGTCTGCAGAAAAATCAGGTGAAAATGAAGGGAGACACTGTTGTGAGAGATGTCGTTCAGCAACTTTCAAGGTTTATACCTCTCACTTCCTTTCATCGTGGGGAGATCGCATGTGGATGTTTGCTGGTGGACTTTTCCTTCTTGAAGTATGTTTATTAATCTAGTAAAATGATTTTGCTCATTATATATATGACCTCTTAGATCATATATAGTAATAAGTTTCTTGAGAGTCACAGTCTTCTGGGTTGTGTTCCTGATCATGCCTCTCTAGGTTCACAAATAGACTTGCACAAACAAGGTCACTGAAAGTCCCTTGAGGCCCTAACTATATCCACTTATGTTATTGAATGCTGTTAATCTTATCAAAATATTAATCTCCTTAGACATTGATTTTAATAGTTTTAGTAATAATGTAAAGTAATATAAAGAAATTTATATGCATTACCATAATCAGTTAATAGTTATTGTCTTCTTATTTAGTTATTGTATTCTTATTTTGCCAGCAAGATGGCAGCACCTCACCTGCATCATGACATAATCTTCAGATATGATCTCATTGTATTTATATGCACAGAAGGCAGAATGCAGCCTTACTATTTATTCTAGTATACAGCAGTTGCATTGTTATCATAAATAACATGGTTGCATGTGCTGTTAATTATTTTATTCACCTCTTGCTGTATGAAAATTATGTACTTATAGATACATATAATGTTTAAAGAATGTTAACATAATCTATTACATAAGTACCAATTTGAGTGTGATTTATTAGAATTTTGATGGACAGAAAACAACTTTAATAGAAAATTAATAAAACAACAGAAATTAGTTTTTTTAACTTTGCAATCATTAATGTAAACAAAATGTATTCATAGTTACTAAAGTTACATTATACCATTTAAGAATAAATTGCTAATTATGTACTATAATGTTTAATTTGATAACAGTACGTATTTCATATTTTTTTAGTTTTGAATAGGCTGTTAATTGAAGAAATTTGTTACTAAATGATAATGTAGTTGATCTTTGAATAAAAACATAGTATTAATTTATGACAATAAAGAACACAACATTTGTGACCCGTTCTAGGTCACTCCGGGATCCTTGCGCCTTGCAGCTGTATATGGGGCATCTCTTGCTCTCACTGTTATAATTTTTGGTGCGCCAGTTGGTCACTGGGTGGACCGTACATCAAGACTAACCAGTAAGTTAGGTGGTTAATGAGTTCAGCACACTAAAATGGCATTTGGTAGCATATTTGCAGTCTCTGGGCCATCACTATATACATACATTCTATTATAGATCCAGCTTTCATCAGCAAATTTTTTTGGTAAAGTGTTCAGTAGGAACACTTTGTTCATGGGTTGAAATCTATGCATGTTATGCACCTACTGTACACTGCATTTCTACATATAAGATACATCATGGGTAAAAACAACATTCAGTACCCACTTTCCACCTTAAATGTTATTTTCAAAGATGCTGTATATACCAGAAAGATAGAATCAGCTGCTTTAGTAAACAATCAAGGTAAAAAATTCTTTATATAAGTATGCTGTATATTGACTCATTTTTACAGGTGCTCAGGTGAGTTTGAGCATACAGAACATCATGGTGTGCCTATGTGCTGCACTTCTGGTTGTTATTATTACACAACATCACATATTTAATGCCTGGGATGGCTGGTTGCTGGTCATTGCTGAGGTGAGTTGGAGATAAAATTCAATATGGAGGGGGTAAAAGAGGTTTTGTAGACAAGGGGCTTGGACTTCCAGCAAGTGTGCGTTAGCGTGTTAGATAGGAGGGAATGGAGACGAATGGTTTTTGGGACCTGATGAGCTGTTGGAGTGTGGGCAGGGTAATATTTTGTGAAGAGATTCAGGGAAACCAGTTAGCCGGACTTGAGTCCTGGAAATAGGAAGTACGGTGCCTGCACTTTAAAGGAGGGGTTTGGGATATTGGCAGTTTGGAGGGATATCTGAACTGTCATATCTGGGTGTCTCTGCAAAGACAGTGATTATGCATGAGTGATGGTGAAAGTGTTGAATGATGATGAAAGTTTTTTCTTTCTTTTTGGGTCGCCTTGCCTTTGTGGGAAACGGCCGACATGTTAATTTTTTTTTTTTTTTGTGTTGCATCAGTTCATAGGCTTAAAAAGAGTTATTTACATGTTTACTGTTTTTTATTGTAGTAATAGTAGTAGTAGTAATAATAATAATAATAATAATAATAATAATAATAATAATAATTCTTTCAACAAACCGGCCGCATCCCACCAAGGCAGGGTTGCCCAAAAAGAAAAACGAAAATTTCTCTTTTTAAATTTAGCAATTAATACAGGAGAAGGGGTTACTAGCCCCTTGCTCCTGGCATTTTAGTCGCCTCTTACAACACGCATGGATTACAGAGGAAGAATTCTGTTCCACTTCCCTATGGAGATAAGAGGAAATAAGCAAGAATAAGAACTAGAAAAAAAATAGAAGAAAACCCAGAGAGGTGTGTGTGTATATATATGCTTGCACATGTATGTGTAGTGTGTCCTAAGTGTAAGTAGAAGTAGCAAGACATACCTGAAATCTTGCAGCTTCGTGAGCCAGAAAAAAGGACACCAGCAATCCTAACCATCATGTAAAACAATTACAGGCTTTCGTTTTACACTCGCTTGGCAGGACGGTAGTACCTACCTGGGCGGTTGCTGTCTACCAACCTACTACCTAGAATAATAATAATAATAATAATAATAATAATTTAAAAGATTTAGCAAGATAGGGTGATTGAAATGCACTTATTGTACAGTGCCAGTACAACTCTTCCTTGGCTGTACAATCAGTTGCAAGTTTTGGGGCTTCCTCCTATGTTGTGATTTGCTGTACATACATTTATTTTTTTTTTTTTTGTCTTCTACACTCAAAATCATTAATTTTAATTGCCTGTTTTCATCTTAATCTCACAATCAGTTTAGTACAGAAATCCTTGTCTTATTCTCAAAATTGTTTTCTAAAAAAATTTGTTCCTGGGGCAACATGGTTACAAGCAAGTACACAAGTTTACAGGAAAGACCCAAAATAAATACACTTTATATCCTTTTTAAATTATATGGTTGAAAAGGAAGGGAAGGTTAATGAATTTATGATGAAAATATGGAAACTGGAGAGTTGAATGTAGGTGGCTTCGTGTGTGCTGGGCTTTGTATAGGAAGACTGCCTATCAGTATTGTGCAAGAGGTTTTTCTAGGTTGAAAGTGCCATGTTTCTTTTTGACATTGTTATATACCCTGATGATGTTGGCTTCCATGCACTTCTTGCTAACTCTATTACCCTCTATTAAGATAAAGCTGAGGAAGTGTCTAGAAGCAGCTATCTTCTGGGTACATGGCATTATTTAGCAACATCAAGTTGGTTTCAGCACTTCAAAACATATTGCATATCTACTGCTAGGTAACTCTTCCTTGCAAAACCCTACACACATAATGCCCCCTACAACTGGGCCTCCAAAAATATGAATGCACTTGCAAAAACCTCTCATCCAAATTTTACTATATCATCTGCCAGCATATGATATCACCCATGTGATGCCCAAGTCACACCTTCATTCTCACCTTATTAAACACACTGTATGAGGAGTAGTTACATGTTTTCTGTATAACTTGTTACAGCTTCCCTTGAGTGCAGCATTGTTATAATAATGGCTTATTCTTTTTTATGTCTTTTCATCTACTTGTCATTTTGCTGCCTTTTTCACCTGATCCTCCAATGTATTGTTTGAGGTGATGAATAAAAACACAGTAGAGAGGAAATTGTCTTTTTCACTACTAGTTTATACCTAGTTGTACTTTAGTTCATTCCAGCACAACACACAGACAACATCAACTTCATTATGTGTAGTAGTGACTATACCCTACATGACCAAAATACTCTAGCTATATACTTGTCCAAACTTTCAACCACTACAGATATCAGTAGTAGAACTCAACACACAACTCAGGATATAAATAACCATAATTTTAAACCTAGAAGATGATTGATCACGTTGACCCTGATCTAAACCTCCATAATCTGACACCCAATCATAACCTATTGGAAAGTAACTGCCTTTATTACACAGCATCACAAGCCACCACTATCCTAAACAATGCTAAAAGTCTATCAGTACTTAACTACAACATCAGGTCCTCCTAGCACTCCTTGAATCACTAAAGACACCCTTCTCCTGCATTATTCTTACTGAGACCTGGCTTAAGCAGGACACAATAGATATCTACCCTCTACCAGGATACACAGCAATTCACAACTGCAGAACAAACCAAGTTGGGGGTGGTATTGCAATCTATTACTCTAACCAATTATCTTGTCTTAGCACCACTTGCTTTAGTGATGAATATGGGGAATACATTTTTGCTAATTTTACTGTAAAAAACCTTAAGACGCCTATAACAATTGGTGCCATTTACCGGATACCTCACACAAACATCCCAAATTTCAGTGAGAAATTAAAGTCACTAATAACAAACAGACAAATGAATAAGCACCACCTTCTCTTAGCTGGAGACTTCAACATCAACCTTGGCTTACTAGATGATCAGCCTGTAACTGATTTCATCAACAATATGAACAACACAATTCTCATACCAACAATAACTAAACCAACCAGGCTCACTGAGACAAGTGCAACCATAATAGACCACATATGGACCAATATACTAGCCCCCCTTAAATCAGGGATAATCACAGATAGCACTACAGACCACTACCCTACCTTCCTCCTGACAAACATTAGTAAACCACCACTTGAATACAACAAAGTCTCATTTAGACTCCATGACGAGGCCTCAGTAAGGAAGTTCACAGCTGACCTAGAGACTGTTGATTGGCCTACAGAATTCTCCAAGGCCAATGGTATTGATGACTGGACAGACATCTTTCTTAACAAATTACTTAGACTATACAACAAACATTGTCCTATAAAAACAAAACAGACCACAAACAAATGGCTTGGTTGCCCATGGCTAACCAGCACCATTCTGAAATCCATTGACAAGAAACACCAATATGAAAAGCAATATAGACAGGGCTTAATACACAAAGATATTCTTAAACACTATTCATCAGCTCTCACCAAAGTAATAAAAAAAGCCAAACAACTATACTACTCCAGTAGATTCACAGACACTAGAGGAGATATAAAAAAGACCTGGAAAACACTCTCTCAGATTCTAGGGACCCACAAACTGAGAAAAACCAAGAATATTGTCCTGACTAAACCTAATGAAACACCACTACATCCCACTGACACAGCTAACAAGATAAACGACTTCTTCTCAAACATAGGATCTAATCTCGCCAGTAAAATCCCACATACCAATGCCCATGCTGGGGACTACCTAGATGGAAATTTCCCTAATTCCTTCTATCTTGCACCAACTGAGCCCACGGAAGTCATTGAGATCATAAAGTCACTTAAAAATAACTATGGGGAATCTGTCTCATGTCCCACCATTACTGTACAAGTGAGCGGCCCATGTCCTTTCGCATGCTATTTCATTACTTTTTAACAAGTCAATAGAGACTAGCACCTTCCCGAAACTACTCAAGATGGCAAGGGTTACACCAATACATAAAGGTGGTGACCCTACAGACTTAAACAACTATAGGCCAATATCTAACTTACCATTGCTATCCAAAATCTTTGAGAAACTCATGCACAGGAGACTGTATTCATTTATAACGGCTCAAAACATACTCAACCCCTGCCAGTTTGGATTCAGGAAAAATAAAGATGATGCAATCTTAAAAATAGATCTGCTTTACACAGCTTGGAAAATTTCCACTAGGAATTTTTATTGACCTAAGAAAAGCTTTTGACACAATAAACCACGAAATCCTACTCCACAAACTTGACCACTACGGTATAAGAGGCCATGCGCTTGCTTATTTCAAATCTTACATTACTAATAGGTATCAGTATGTCACCATTAAAGACACAGCATCAGCAACACGGCCACTTGATACTGGAGTTCCGCAAGGAAGTGTCCTTGGTCCCCTGCTCTTCCTCATATACATCAATGACCTTCCAAACGTATCCCAACACCTGAAACCCATTCTCTTTGCTGATGACACGACTTATGTCATCTCTCACCCTAATCTTGCCACCCTCAACACCATTGTGAATGAGGAGCTGATTAAAATATCGACTTGGATGACAGCCAATAAACTTAAGCTTAACACTGACAAAACTTACTATATTATGTTTGGTAGCAGAGCAGGAGATGCACAAATTAACATTAAGATTGACAACACTCTAATTACCAGAAATAATGGGGGAAAATTCCTAGGCTTATACCTTGACAACAACCTGAATTTCAGCACCCATATCCAGCATATAGCCAAAAAAGTATCCAAAACGGTTGGGATCCTCTCCAAGATACGATACTACGTGCCGCAAAATGCCCTTCTCACACTATACCACTCACTTATTTATCCATACCTCACCTATGCTATTTGTGCTTGGGGATCAACTGCAGCAACACACCTAAAGCCAATAATAACCCAACAAAAAGCTGCAGTAAGAATAATCACTAAATCCCATCCCTGGCAGCACACCCCCCCACTCTTCAAAGATCTAAACTTACTCCCAGTTCAGTACATCCACACTTACTACTGTGCAATCTATATCTACAGGGCCTTAAACTCTAATATCAACCTTGACCTAAAACGCTTTCTTGATAGTTGTGACAGAACCCACAGGCATAACACCAGAAACAAATATCTCTACGACTTTCCCCGTGTCCGACTAAACCTTTACAAAAATTCAATGTATGTCAAAGGCCCTAAAATCTGGAATACCCTACCTGAGAACTCTAGAACTGCAGACACATTCATCACCTTCAAAACTACCGTTAGAAAACATCTTATCTCCCTGATACACCCCGTCAACTAACTACACGAATACCACCTGGTGGTTCACACTTACACTCGCTCACTCATTTGACCATAAACAGAAATATTAATCTCAGTCTTAAAATAATGAATCCTGTGATACTCCAATACTGAAACTATATACTGTGCCAAAACAAAAGCATTCACATTGCTAAACTCACAAACTAGTATTTAGTCACTTAGCCATAATACCAACTTACCTCATAATTTGTAATATTTTACAATTAAGAATAAAACTAAGTATGCCCGAAATGCCTAGCCATGCTAAGCGTTCTAGTGGTACACTCTGTAATCTCAATTTTACTACACGTAAACCAAACAATAACCAAATTTCTGTAAACTCAGCATTGTAATCCTTATAGAGAATAAACTTTGAATTTGAATTTGAATTTGAATTTGTATCATTTGTCTCCATGCTATCAGAAGCATATGAATATTTATGTCTGTGGCATATGTTGAGGCATACATGAAGTTCAATTTGGTCTTTAATTTATTAATGTGAATAAGATATATTTATTGTAGATAGTAGATAGTCTTGCTACTTCTACTTACACTTAGGTCACACTACACATACATGTACAAGCACATATATACACGCCCCTCTGGGTTTTCTGCTATTTTCTTTCTAGTTCTTGTTCTTGTTTATTTCCTCTTATCTCCATGGGGAAGTGGAAAAGAATTCTTCCTCCGTAAGCCATGTGTGTTGTAAGAGGCAACTAAAATGCCAGGAGAAAGGGGCTGGTAACCCCTTCTCCTGTATAAATTACTAAATTCGAAAAGAGAAACTTTTGATTTTCTTTTTGGGCCACCCCGCCTTGGTGGGATACGGCCAGTTTGTTGAAAGAAAGAAGTAGTAGTAGTTTGGTAGACAGCAACTGCCCAGGGAGGTACTACTGTTCTGCCAAGTGAGTGTAAAATGATCTAGGGAATTGGATCTGTGCTCCAGTTCCCTAAATTAAAAATAATAATAACGAGAGAGAGCTTCAGAACACCGCCACTAGTTGGCGCAGCGAGAGCCACAGCTGATCTGTGCATGTGTTTACGTTGCCATGGAAGCATTTCTTATGTTTTGCTTGCGTTTTGCACAGTTATTTTGCCAAATTTCTTTTTTCTAACCATAGGTTCTAAGAAAGTAAGTGCAGACGACAGCTCTGAGAAGAAAAGAGGATGATGTCCATGGAATTAAAACAGGAAACCATAGATAAAAGCAAGTGAGGTGTGCAGGGTGTGGGTTGTAGCATTAATAAGAGTGTAGCAAGTAAGTTAAGCGATTAAGCGATAGAAAATGGACGTAATGAAACGAACTCTTCCAGTGTTATTTTTTGTGTTTATAGAGCCACTGACAGCATATGCTGCTCTGCCTATCTTTTCCCACCCTCAACCTCTGCGAGCATCTCTGTTCCAAGGTAAGTGTGTACGTACACTTTATATAACCAGTTTATTTCTTCACATTCTCTATTATGTTTTTATACAATATTTCTTATTTATAAATACAGTGTTTCAGTGTTTTCCTTATGAAACTAGTGATCTAGTGCAGTTAGCCTGACACACTCCTTTTTCTCTTATACTGTAATAAGATCTCCGAAGGAGAAGCATGGTCAGAGCAGGAGAGGGAATGGCCGCCAACACTCATCACATAATGGCATATTTTATTCATTCTAGAGTATATACAGTGGACCCCCGCATACTGTTGGCCTTACATAACGTTAAATCCGCATACCGCTACATTTTATCGCTAAGATTTTGCCTCGCATACCGCTAAAAAACCCGCTCAACGCTGTTCGTCCGAGATGCATCTATGTGCGGCCTGAGCCACCCTCACATGTTCCGCCGGTGGCATTGTTTACCAGCCAGCCTCCGCGGTAACATCCAAGCATACAATCGGAACATTTTGTATTATTACAGTGTTTTTGGTGATTTTATCTGCAAAATAAGTGACCATGGGCCCCAAGAAAGCTTCTAGTGCCAACCCTACAGCAATAAGGGTGAGAATTACTATAGAGATGAAGAAAAAGATCATTGATAAGTATGAAAGTGGAGTGCTTGTCTCCGTACAGCTGCTGCTGCTGCTGTAGCACTGTCAGCTGCTGCTGTACCACTGTCAGTTGCTGCTGCTGCTGCTCCTGTAGCACTGTCAGCTGCTGCTGTTGCTGCTGTAGCACTGTCAGCTGCTGCTGCTGCTGTAGCACCGTCAGCTGCTGCTGCTGCTGTACCACCGTCAGCTGCTGCTGCTGCTGTAGTACCATCTGCTGCTGCTGTAGCATCGTCTGCTGCTGCTGTAGCATCGTCTGCTGCTGCTGTAGCACTGTCAGCTGCTGCTGCTGTTGTACCACCATCAGCTGCTGCTGCTGCTGCTGCTGCTGCTGTAGTACCGTCTGCTGCTGCTGTAGCATCGTCTGCTGCTGCTGTAGCATTGTCTGCTGCTGCTGTAGCACTGTCAGCTGCTGCTGCTGTACCACCGTCAGCTGCTGCTGCTGCTGTAGTACCATCTGCTGCTGCTGTAGCATCGTCTGCTGCTGCTGTAGCACTGTCAGCTGCTGCTGCTGCTGTAGCACTGTCAGCTGCTGCTGCTGCTGCTGTAGCACTGTCAGCTGCTGTTGCTGTTGTACCACCGTCAGCTGCTGCTGCTGTAGTACCGTCTGCTGCTGCTGTAGCATCGTCTGCTGCTGCTGTAGCATCGTCTGCTGCTGCTGCTGCACTGTCAGCTGCTGCTGCTACTGTACCACCGTCAGCTGCTGCTGTAGTACCGTCTGCTGCTGCTGTAGCACTGTCAGCTGCTGCTGCTGCTGTAGCACTGTCAGCTGCTGCTGCTGCTGTAGCACTGTCAGCTGCTGCTGCTGCTGTACCACCGTCAGCTGCTGCTGCTGCTGTAGTACCGTCTGCTGCTGCTGTAGCATCGTCTGCTGCTGCTGTAGCATCGTCTGCTGCTGCTGTAGCACTGTCAGCTGCTGCTGCTGCTGCTGTAGCACCGTTGTTGGTGTAGCTTATTGAGAATACCAAGAAACAATTAACCCCAGAGGATTAGCCACCCAGGATAACCCAAAAAAGTCAGTGTCATCGAAGACTGTCTAACTTATTTCCATTGGGGTCCATAATCTTGTCTCCCAGGATGCAACCCACACCAGTCCACTAACACCCAGGTGAACAGGGAAAAATGCCTGGAACTAGTGCTCATATTGATGAATTTAAAGCCAGCAAAGGTTGGTTTGAGAGATTTAAGAATCGTAGTGGCATACACAGTGTGATAAGGCCTGTTCTGGAAGAAAATGCCAAACAGGACCTACAGTACTCAGGAGGAAAAGGCACTCCCAGGACACAGTGTCTCATCAGTCATTGCTGCATCTTCAATAAAGGTAAGTGTCATTTATTCTTCATTTAGTAGAGTAGTACATGCACAATATATACTGTGCATGTACTACTCTACTACTGTGCATGTATCCTTCTCTTTGTGTGTAGGAAAATGTATATTTCATGTGGCAAAATTTTTTTTCATACTTTTGGGTGTCTTGCACGGATTAATTTGATTTCCATTATTTCTTATGGGGAAAATTCATTCGCATAACGATAATTTCGCATAACAATGAGCTCTCATGCACGGATTAATATCATTATGCGGGGGTCCACTGTATCAGGTTTCTGTGTTATTTATATTGTTTATTATGTCATATTAGATGAATTGTGATAGATAAATCAGCCATAGAGTCGATACTAGCATCATATTGAAGTATTTTGTCCTGCGTCCCGAGAGCAGGAATTCCGCTGGAACGGATTAATGGCATTTCATTTAATTTAAATGAGGAAAATTGATTTGATATACGAGCAAATTGAGTTACGAGCTTGGTCACGGAATGGATTAAACTTGTAAGTCGAGGTACTACTGTAATTGTTTTACGTGATGGTAGGATTACAGGTGTCTTTTTTCTGTCTCATAAACATGCAAGATTTCTGGTTCATCTTGCTACTTCTACTTACACTTAGGTCACACTACACATGCATGTACAAGCATATATACAGTAGGGCTCCACTTATACGGCAGGCTAGGTTCCAGGCTATTAATGGGAAGCAGACACCGCTGGAAAGCAGAACACCATTTTTTCCATTTATAAATTCATATAAATGCCAGACAACAAGTTTACACTAACTTATATTAAGTTAGTAATAGAACTAGGCATTAAAATGCACAATAAAAAGTAAAATACATACACAGTACATTCATTACTTACCTTAAAATACACCTACCATCTGACTTACGACCGAGTTCGGTTCCGAGAAACCGGTCGTAAGTCGAAATGGTCGTAAGTCAAACTTTACTACTGAATATCAACAAAACATTTTTGTAATGACTTTATTTTGTTTTATTTTGGTATTTCATGTTTTACTTTACTTTTTATGCTGTTAGTACTGTATTTTATACTGTAAGGTTTAGGATAAACACTGTGTACAACACAAATAGTTGTTAATTTCCCAGAAATTTGGCATAAAAAACCACAGTCATAAGTCGAGTGGTCGTAAGTCGAGCAGGTCGTAAGTCGGATGGTAGGTGTATTTGTAGTCTTATTAATGTAGGGCGAGAGGTGAGTATGTAATATTTATTTGTAGGAAGTCAGGTGTAGGTAGCCCTGGTCCCCATTCCAAATTTAATATACGATATTTAAAGCGGCCCAGAGAGATAAAATACACATACAGTACACTCATTATTTACCTTAAAACGTGTGTAGTCTTAATGTTGGATGAGAGGTGAGTTGTACAGTATTTATTTGTAGGAGAGCAAATGAGAGAGTGGGTGAGATGTTATCAGCAAATTTTGTTGAAAATAAGAAAAAGTTTTGGAGTGAGATTAATAAGTTGAGGAAGCCTAGGGAACAAATGGATTTGACAGTTAAAAATAGGAAAAGAGAGTTATTAAATGGAGAGTTAGAGGTATCAGGAAGATGGAGGGAATATTTTGAGGAATTGTTAAATGTTGATGAAGGTAGGGAAGCTGTGATTTCATGTATAGGGCAAGGAGGAATAGCATCTTGTAAGAGTGAGGAAGAGCCAGTTGCGAGTGTAGGAAAAGTTCATGAGGCAGTGGGTAGAATGAAAGGGGGTAAGGCAGCTGGGATTGATGGGATAAAGATAGAAATGTTAAAAGCAGGTGGGGGATATAGTTTTGGAGTGGTTGGTGCTATTATTTAATAAATGTATGGAAGAGGGTAAGGTACTTCGGGATTGGCAGAGAGCATGCATAGTTCCTTTGTATAAAGGCAAAGGGGATAAAAGAGAGTGCAAAAATTATAGGGGAATAAGTCTGTTGAGTATACCTGGTAAAGTGTATGGTAGAGTTGTTATTGAAAGAATTAAGAGTAAGACGGAGAGTAGGATAGCAGATGAACAAGGTGGCTTTAGGAAAGGTGTAGACGAAGTGTTTACAGTGAAACACATAGGTGAACAGTATTTAGATAATGGTAAAGAGATTTTTGTGGCATTTATGGATTTGGAAAAGGCATATGACAGGGTTGGTAGACAGCAACCACCCAGGGAGGTACTACCGTCCTGCCAAGTGAGTGTAAAATGAAAGCCTGTAATTTTTTTACATGATGGTAGGATTGCTGGTGTCTTTTTTTCTGTCTCATAAACGTGCAAGATTTCAGGTACATCTTGCTACTTCTACTTACACTTAGGTCACACTACACATACATGTACAAGCATATATATACATACCCCTCTGGGTTTTCTTCTATTTTCTTTCTGGTTCTTGTTCTTGTTTATTTCCTCTTATCTCCGCGGGGAAGTGGAACAGAATTCTTCCTCCGTAAGCCATGCGTGTCATAAGAGGCGACTAAAATGCTGGGAGCAAGGGGCTAGTAACCCCTTCTTCTGTATATATTACTAAATTTAAAAGGAGAAACTTTCGTTTTTCCTTTTGTGCCACCCCACCTCAGTGGGATATGGCTGGTACGTTGAAAGAAGAAGAATATGACAGGGTGGATAGGGAGGCAGTGTGGCAGATGTTGCAGGTGTACGGTGTAGGAGGTAGGTTACTGAAAGCAGTGAAGAGTTTTTACGAGGATAGCGAGGCTCAGGTTAGAGTACGTAGGAGAGAGGGAAATTATTTCCCAGTAAAAGTAGGCCTTGGACAAGGATGTGTGATGTCACCGTGGTTGTTCAATGTATTTACTGATAGGGTTGTAAGAGAAGTGAATGCAAGGGTATTGGCAAGAATGTAGACAGCCTGTACTGTCTGCATAGACACACTATGCTGTCTGCCAGCTGAGTTCATATTATGCGCCTTGCTCGTGCTGCCACCTATAGGCCTATGCTACTTCAGTATGCCCACCCCTGCCTATCACACTCTCTCAGCGGCCTTCACTCAGTCAACAAGGCCTACTCCTCTCTCTCTTGCTGGGCATGTCCATCCCAGGCCATGGGCACAAACACACTGCCTGTGTACCCAGATATCGCAAATAAAGTAAGGAACCTCCGAAGCCTTATCATTCACTCACCGCAATCAAGAATCACCAATAAACTCGTAAACAAGAGGTGTGGAATTAAAAGATAAAGAATCAAACATAAAGTGGGAGTTGTCATAGTTGCTCTTTGCTGATGACACTGTGCTCTTGGGAGATTCTGAAGAGAAGTTGCAGAGGTTGGTGGATGAATTTGGTAGGGTATGTAAGAGAAGAAAATTAAAAGTGAATATAGGAAAGAGTAAGGTTATGAGGATAACAAAAAGATTAAGTGACAAAAGATTGGATATCAGATTGGAGGGAAAGAGTATGGAGGAGGTGAATGTATTCAGATATTTAGAAGTGGACGTGTCAGCAGATGGATCTATGAAGGATGAGGTGAATCATAGAATTGATGAGGGGAAAAGGGTGAGTGGTGCACTTAGGAGTCTGTGGAGACAAAGAACTTCGTCTGTGGAAGCAAAGAGGGGAATATATGAGAGTATAGTTGTACCAACACTCTTGTATGGGTGTGAAGCATGGGTGATGAATGTTGCAACGAGGAGAAGGCTGGAGGCAGTGGAGATGTTATGTCTGAGGGCAATGTGTGGTGTGAATATAATGCAGAGAACTCATAGTTTGGAAATTAGGAGAAGGTGTGGGATTACCAAAACTATTATCCAGAGGGCTGAGGAGGGGTTGTTGAGGTGGTTTGGACATGAAGAGAGAATGGAACAAAACAGAATGATTTCAAGAGTGTATAAATCTGTAGTGGAGGGAAGGTGGGGTAGGGGTCGGTCTAGAAAGGGTTGGAGGTAGGGGGTAAAGAAGGTTTTGTTTGTGAGGGGCTTGGACTTCCAGCAAGCGTGCGTGAGCATATTTGATAGGAGTGAATGAAAACAAGTGGTTTTTAATATTTGACTTGCTATTGGAGTGTGAGCAAAGTAACATTTATGAAGGGATTCAAGGAAACTGGCAGGCTGGACTTGAGTCCTGGAGATGGGAAGTACAGTGTCTACACTCTGAAGGAGGGGTGTTAATGTTGCAGTTTATAACTGTAGTGTAAAGCACCCCTCTGGCAAGACAGTGATGGAGTGAATGATGATCAAAATTTTTCTTTTTCGGGCCATCCTGCCTTGGTGGGACTCGGCTGATGTGTTAATAAAAATTAATAATAAAATAATAAACTACCTTTAGATACAATCATAAACGAAGGGAAAAGTAATGAATAATTCATGCCGAGAGTGTTAAGATGAGTGACTGGGCCAAATGCAGATTCACACACTGTCGTTTGTGCTGGACCAGAGAAAACATAATGTTTTTCCTCCGCCCGGCATATAAACATAGCATGTTTATGTGCTACATAACATGTTTCTTATACGTATAATTTTGAAGAAAATATCATAGATGGATCAATGAAAGTGTCTATATTAATGTAAAATAAGACATTTAACCCTTTTAAGGGTCCACAGGCCCTCTCAGAGACTTGTTCTCAGGGTCCCCCAAATTTAAAAAAAAAAAAAAAAAAAAAAAAAAAAAAAATTCTTATGAAAAGATAATCTTTTCCCGAACATAATGACACCAAAAGTATGAAATTTGATGGAAAACTTACGGAATTATGCTCTCGCAAGGTTAGCGGTCTCGATGATGTTTACGCATCGGTGATTTTGCCCACTTTGAGCCCTATTTTCGGCCAATTCCAGTGTACTAGTCGACAAAAATCATAACTATTTCGCTAGGACTCCATTTTTTTCTATCGAATGAGTACAAGAAACCACCCATTTACCAATTCCAACTATCCAGTACAGTGGCCAGAATTTAGCAATTTTGCCAATTTCACACAAATTTCAAAAGATGCCAATTTCCAAATAGGGTCCAGAATAAACAAGACACATTCCTGGCACTAAAATAACATTTCCTCTGTTCATTAGTCACATCCCCAGGCCCCTCTTGCATTTCTTTTGCTTTCCACTTTGAATTTTTTATTCTCACAAAAAATAGAAGATTTACTGTTATGCAGATTACTGCATTAGTGTAGAAATGATATAAATAATATCGGTGCACTTGTGAAAAAATATTAGACTCACCAGTTGACGTGTATTGGACACTTAGCATGATTTGTTTACTTTTGAGCTTTGGTAAAAATCGAACATTTCTGCTACTTTGAGCTCAATTTCAAGGTACTTTTCATTGTAAAACCAGTCAAAATCATCTCAATTTCTGTAATATGTCTTCCATTCTATAAAATGAGACCAGGAAAACTAGAATACAACAATAAATACCATATGAAAATACAGTGCAAAATCACTGTTTTAATCCAAAAACACGGTCAAAGTTTTTTTTTTCTCATTACGCACTGTGTGCTGCAGGATTTTTTTTTATACTGCACACACTGACCACATAGACCTATTCTTTCATATGTAGGCCTACCAGCTTTCTCTCACTAGATTTGAGGGCGCTAGAATTTAGGCGTACTAGTACGTCAAAAACCCTATTGCATAAGCCGTACAAGTACGTCTGAAACCCTGAAAGGGTTAATGTGCCCAAGAGTGATTATTATTAGTAATACATGTATAATGTTTTCCCTCCCCCCAGCAACCACACCTCCATATCATATGAACATAGCATGTTTATATGCTATGCAATGTGTTTCTTATATAATTTTGAAGAAAATATCATAGACGGATTAATGAAAATGTCTATATTAACGTAAAATTAGACATGAAATGTGCCCATGAGTGATGATTATTATGTACTATTAGTATTACTATGGCATTAAGACTAGAGGGACACTCTTAGTGATTTTAATGTGTACCTGCATGCCAGCACAGTGTGTAAGTACATGTATTTAGGTATAGGTACATAAGTATTATTATCAGAACACACATAAAATATGCAATAACTTTAAAACACTTGAAATTTTGGAAAGTTTCTAGACATAATAGAGACATGTGCTCATGGAAAATGCAAACAAACCACGTTGTGTGCGCCATATTAAAAAGACAGGTTGCAGTATAGCAAGTTTCGGTCATAATTTGAAATCGCCGTATTAGCAGAACGCCATAAAGCGGGGCCCTACTGTATACACACCCATCTGGGTTTTCTTCCATTTTCTTACTAGTTCCTGTTCTTGTTTATTTCCTCTTATCTCCATGGAAAAGTGGAACAGAATTCTTCCTCCATAAGCCATGCATGTTGTAAGAGGTGACCAAAATGCAGGGATCAAGGGGATAGTAATGCCTTCTCCTGTATACATTAATAAAGTTAATAAGAGAAACTTTTGTTTTTATTTTTGGGCCACCCTGCTTTGGTAGGATATGGCCGGTTCATTGAAAGAAGAAGATATATTTATCAACATAAATGGTAAACAGTATTGTATGATGATTCCTATGTCTGTAGCTTAATTAATGGGGCTAACAATAAAGTTAAACTTAATATTAAATGGTTTTAGGTACAGAATAGAAAATTACAAATGTAGAGAAAATTCAGAAATCAATACTATCTGTAGCTTCTAGGGACTGATCATGATTGCAGCTTTAGTGAATGACTTAGTGAAGAGTGATACATTTTGTTTTTCAGGGCTTAGTAATTTTAACAGCATGCATAGCACGGCTTGGATCTTTGGGGTCAAAACTTGTCATTGAAAAAGACTGGATTCTTATCATCTGTGGCAAAGACAAGAATCGATTGGCAAGTATGTATGCATTTCTGTTATTGTAACTACAGTGATCACTTGTTGAAAAAAAATATATATATAAATGGAAGTGTATTTCATAATTCTGCAAATTTAGACATAAATTACACAAATACAGTAAAATGTCAGTAAATAAAATTATACATAAAAAGTTGAGAAATGCCAATGATTTCATTATCATAATGAAATACTCTTGCAGAAATGAACAGTGTGTTGAGGACAGTTGACCTTAGTACCGAAGTTCTAGCACCTGTGATTGTAGGTGTTATCATGACCGCCTTCGGGATGGCAGTTGGAGGGATTGTTATTGCTGGATGGAATGTGGCTTCCCTCTTCGTGGAGTATGGCTTGCTGCACCATCTCTTCTATTCAAATTCTGACCTTCAGAAACCAAAAGCAAAAAAAGTAAGGAAAAAATAAGTAGAAGTAAGGGAAGACAAGCTAGATAGTGAGGGAAAAAGAAATAGGGAGTAAAAAGAATGGGAAGTGAAGGGACAAAAGTTAGTAAAAAGAAGTAGAGGAAGAAGAGTTAGATAGCAAAAAAAAATTGAATTTTGGAAAAATCTTATTATTAAGATCATGCAAGAGTATTTGCTTCACATTATACCCAGTGGAGTATAAAGTTTCAGTGTAAATGAACACAGTATATCTTAACATTGTTATGGTCTAGCATTACAGCTCAGAGCAAACTTCTCAGGCGGAGTTATAAACTTTTAATTACTCCAGTGTCGAGGAAGCCCTTCCCCCTTTCCCCCCATTCTTATTGGATAAATTTTGGAAAAAAAAGATGAATGGTAATTTGGCCTGAAAGATGCTGGGTAAATTTTCGAGACTTACTTTGCAAAAAATAAAGTGTCTTTGATGCCATAAAATCCTCCTCCTTTCAACAAACCAGCCGTATTTGGTGGCCCAAAAAGAAAAAAGTTTCTCATTTAATCTTTAGTAATGTACACAGGAGAAGGGGTTACTAGCCCCTTGCTCTGGCATTTTAGTTGCCTCTTATGCCACGAATGGCTTGTGGAGGAAAAATTCTGTTCCACTTTCCCATGGAGATAAGAGGAAATAAACAAGAGCAAGAACTAGTAAGAAACTAGAAAAAAACCCAGAGGGGTGTGTAGATATATGCTTGTACATACAAGATATTGACAGTTTGGAGGGATATGTGTGTATCTTTATATGTGTATGCTTCTAGACTGTTGTATTCTGAGCACCTCTGCAAAAACAGTGATAATGTGCGAGTGTGGTGAAAGTGTTGAATGATGATGAAAGTATTTTCTTTTTGGGGATTTTCTTTCTTTTTTGGGTCACCCTGCCTCGGTGGGAGACGGCCGACTTGTTGAAAAAAAAAAAAAAAATACAAGTATAGCGTGACCCAAGTGCAAGTAGAAGTAGCAAGACGTACCTGAAATCTTGCATATTTACAAGACAGAAAAAAGACACCAGAAATCCTACCATCATGTAAAACAATTACAGGCTTCCGTTTTACACTTGGCAGGATGGTAGTACATTCGTGAGCAGTTGCTGTCTACCAAACTACTACCTAAAATGCCATAAAATACAGTAATTTAAATGAAACACATTTCTTAGGTCTGCTTTTTTGGGGCATTACTTCTTCAGTAAAATTAATGTTTCACTCAACTTTAAAATTATTTGATTATGTAATTTTGTTTTACAGGAAGACACATCAAAAGTAGAAGAATTTTCTGAACAGTCAGTTTACACTAGGCAGGCTAACAAGAGCAAGAAAATACACAAGATATTGGAGTATATTGTGTCAGCATGGGGAGCTTGGCTTAAATATATGAAGCATCCAGTCAGGGATGCTGGCCTTAGTCTTGCTCTCATCTATATGACAGTTTTGGCTTTTGATAACTATTCTAGAGGTAAGTGTTTCATACAATAAAGGTTGAACATTTCAGAATAGGGAAAAAAATTTGATGAAAATTTCTTATATACATTGTCATGTTGTGATGAATGGCAGGTATTGGTAACAAGTATGATAGGAAGACACTAGTGCAGACAAAGCCTTTTATTATAGACAATGTTTTGCCAACACACTGGAATATGTTGACTTGTTAAAGTTCACTGTGGGCACAACACTGTCTTCAGTAAAAGTTTAGTCTGTACCAAATGTCTTTGTAGCACTGTTGCAATATATGACTACTATATATTTCATATGTATCTATCTTGAAGTAATCAAGAAATTGCATGAAATAATCATACTAAAAAATATGTAAGTAATGACTGTAGGGTTTTGCTATTAACAAATGTTTTTTCATGATCAAAATTTTAATATATATTTTTTTTATATTTTTCTAGCCTTTGTTTATGATTCTGGTGTCCCAGAAAATATCCTTGGTGCTCTGACAGCTGTAGCCTCACTGGTTGGAATTTTAGGCTCCTTGGCTACTCCTTATTTAAGGTCAAAGGTTTGTAATTTTTTTTTTTTTAACGTCCGCCGTCTCCCACCGAGGCAGGGTGACCCAAAAAGAAAGAAAATCCTCAAAGAAAATACTTTCATCAGTCAACACTTTCACCTCACACATAATCACTGTTTTTGCAGAGGTGCTCAGAATACAACAGTTTAGAAGCATATACGTATAAAGATACACAACATATCCCTCCAAAACTGCCAATATCCCAAACCCCTCCTTTAGAGTGCAGGCATTGTACTTCCCATTTCCAGGACTCGAGTCCGGCTATATAAAAATAACCGGTTTCCTTTAATTCCTTCACTAAATATTACCCTGCTCACACTCCAACAGATCGTCAAGTCCCAAATATCATTCGTCTCCAGTCACTCCTATCTAACATGCTCATGCATGCTTGCTGGAAGTCTAAGCCCCTTGCCCACAAAACCTCATTTACCCCCTCCCTCCAACTTTTTCGAGGACGACCCCTACCCTGCCTTCCTTCTCCTACAGATTTAAAGGCTCTCCATGTCATTCTTCTTTGATCCATTCTCTCTAAATGACCAAACCACCTCAACAACCCCCTCTTCAGCCCTCTGACTAATACTTTTATTAACTCCACACCTCCTAATTTCCACACTCCGAATTCTCTGCATAATATTTACGCCACACTTTGCCCTTAGACAGGACATCTCTACTGCCTCCAACCATCTCCTCGCTGCTGCATTTACAACTCAAACTTCACACCCATATAAGAGTGTTGGTACTACTATACTTTCATATATTACCTTCTTTGCCTCCATAGATAATGTTTTTTGTTATTATTTTGTTTTTAGATATGAATACAGAATTTCTCATGAGGCACACATAGTATACACAGAAAATGATGTGAATAATGATTTGTAATTTGGTTGAAGTTGATTGAATAGAACACAAAATGCTGACAGTTGTGTAAATATGAAAATTCCATATCATTATTACTGTAATTGTATTTCAGATAACATCTCTGCTTCTTATCAGATTTTTGAGGCAAAAACTATTACTATTTACAAAGCTGTTTGCTAGCTTTGTGTACCTTCAATATTTTGGCTGGTATGGGTATTGAATAAATGTTATTAAACTAACTGAATAGTTCGTTTTTGGATTATCCTAGGTTCTCTACACATATGCTGCGATGTATGATAATCTATGTACAGTGGAACTCTGGTTTTCGTGTTTAATCCATTCCAGAAGGTCGGCTGAAAACCGATTTGTACGAAAACTGAAGTAATATTTCCCATAAGAAATACATGTAATGTAAATCCAATTAATCCATTCCAGATATCCAAAAATATTAACAAAAAAATACGTTTTATAGAGAATAACTATAGTTTTACATACAGAAAACAATGAGAAATAAATATAAAGCACTAACAAAATGGATAAATGAACATTTAAATCACTTTTACCTTTATTGAAGACTCTTGTTGGTATATGGAAGACAGCGAGGAGGAGAGGTTATCTCTACCACCATCACTACCACCCTCTACCACAGTCACTACCACCCTCTACCACAGTCACTACCACTACCACCATTACTATCATCCTCTGCCACCATCACTACCACCCTCTACCACTATCACTACCACCCTCTACCACTATCACTACCACCCTCTACCACTATCACTACCACCCTCTACCACTATAACTACCACCCTCTACTACCATCACAACCACAACCACCCTCTACCACCATCACAACCACTACCACCATCACAACCACTACCACCATCACTACCACCCTCTATGAGTAACAAAGGCAGACTGAGTCACAAACTATGAACAGGTGCGTCCTGCTGGTAGGCGGGTGCGTCTGGTATGGATGATTTCTGAGCAGATTTATGAAAACAAGGAAAATTTCGCCAAAAAAAGTGGTTGAAAACTGAATTGTACAATAACCAGACTGGACGAAAACCAGGGTTCCACTGTATCTGTATTTGTGTATACCTGAATAACTTAGTACTTACTTCTTGGGTAGTATAATGGAAGAATAAAGGCATGTACAGTAATTAATATCTCATTTGAAGCTTCACTGTAGTATTGGAAGTGAATAGATATGAAATATTTAATAAAAAATTATCATCCTTATATTAGCTTTTTATTATTTTTGTAAGTTAAAGGAGGGGTTTGGGATATTGGCTCTCTGGAGTGACATCTAAACTGTTGTATCTGGGTACCTCTTGAAAGAGTGATTGTGTGTGAATGATGGTTGAAAGTGCTTCTTTCTTTTTTGGGGCCACCCTGCCTCGGTGGGAGATGGCCAACGTGTTAAAAAAGTTAAAAAGAAATTTAGACAGATTAAAAAAAAGTCTGCTTTTCTTTTTAGGTCATTCTGCCTTGGTAGGATACGGCCCGTTTGTTTAAAAAAAAATGCCTGTGATTATTAGTGACAGTTTTGAAAGTTTTCTACCCTTGCAGTTTGGCCTGGGGTCAGGCTTCTCTATCGTTCACCCAGACTTGCTGTTGGTAATCCGCTGACCAGCATAGCTATCACAGCCTGGCTGATCTGGTACTTTTCATATGTTGTGGTTCATTTTTCTCTTGAAGATTTGCACACCTGTTTTGGCAGTATTTTTGTCCCTTTTTTCCAAAGTCCGTTAAATTGAGGGTGTACTTACTTTTTTTTTTTTTTAACGCACCAGCCCTCTCTCACCAACATAGGGAGATTGGAAAAAGAAGACACATTTTCACCATCATTCAGTCTATCACTCTTTTGCCAGAGGTGTGTTAATACGACAGTTTAGATGCCTCTCCAAACTGCAAATTGTATGCGAGGGAGAGAGAATTACAGTGGACCCCTGCCTAACGATATTATTTCAATCCAGAAGTCTGTTTGGGTGCCGTTATAGACTGAATTTGTTCCCCTAAGAAATATTGTGAATTAGATTAGTCCGTTTCAGACCCCCAAAAATACACCTACAAAAGCACTTACAAAAATACACTTACATAATTGGTCGAGTTGGGAGCTGATTGTTAGGCGGGAGTCCACTGTATTTTGTAATTTTCAGTCATTCTTGATAGCACTCGCAGAAAATTTCTTTACAGAAGTTACAAATGCTGTACAAATGAGCCACGAACCCATGCATCCTTCAAAAACCAAGTTCCCCGAATCCATTCATATACATATACGTATTACCTTGCTCACACTTCGACAGCATTTCAAATCCTAAAAGAACATTTGTCTCCATTAAATATGGAGGGAAAACACTTTTTTACTTCTTTATATCCTCATCATTTATGTATTTGTATTAATGTTTATATTTGCAAAGAGTCAATAAATGAGGGAGTTTAATCATTCATAGAAAATTTATGTATATCTTAAATTTAGGTAATTTATACATGTTAATATAAAGCCTTTTTTATGTAAAGGATCTGTTTCTCTTTCAGATTGGTATTACTAAAACAGGATTAGTTGGATTTGGGTGTGAAACCCTGTGCTTGACCCTTTGTGTGGCCTCTGTCTTTGCCCCTGGAAGCCCCTTTGATGCCTCGGCTCTTTTACGTCCTGCTGAAACCTCAACAAACTTAACAAGTTCCACCTTAACTACTCCTCCATACTTCATATCAAACTCAACAATTCCACCAAGTGACTTTATCGATAAGATAGTATCCTTAAATACAACTGAAAGGATAACAAATGACTCAGTTCCTGAGATACCAGATAAGGAATTCACATTTGTAATTCTTCTTCTAACAGGTATCATCAGTTCAAGATTTGGTGAGTATATTATGTTAAAGGGAGAGATTAATGGCAGTAGTGTGAGGTACATGGTGATGTGCCTAGTTTCCTGTTTGTAATTACAAGCAGCCCCTGCTTATACAGCAGGTTAGATTCCAGGCTATTACTGTAAAGTGAAAATTGCTGTAAAGTGAAACATAGCTTTTTTTTTCACTTTTCAGTGCATATAAAAGCCTGAAAACATGTTTACACTATCATATGTTAAGTGAGCAATAGAGCTAGGCCTAAAATATGCATATACAGTACACATACAGTGGATCCCTGAGTTTCGTCAGCATCAACTTTTGTGAAATCCGACTTTTGGCAATTTTTTTCGGCAAAATTTAGCCTCGCGGTTCATGATTGGACTCGTGATTCAGTGACCGTCCGGTACCCATCCGCCCGTCACCGCACACACAAAGCCAGTCTCCCGCACCATTCACACTCAGTGTGCCATTGTTTACTAGTACATGACCATCACCCTGCAGGTTCATACAATACATAATAATCCATTGTTTTTTGTGCTTGCAACTGTTAAATAAGTCACCATGGGCCCAAGGAAAGCTAGTGCAAGCCCTTTGGTAAAGAAAGCAAGGAACACGATCGAATTCAAGAAGGAAATCATTGAAAAATATGAGAGTGGAGTGTGTGTTACAGAACTTGCCAGGATGTATGGCAAACCCCATTCAACCATCACTTCGATTGTGGCGAAGGGAAAGGAAATAAAGTGTGCTGTTGTTGCAAAAGGGGTAGATATGCTGACAAAAAAGAGATTGCAAATCCTCGAAGAAGTGGAAAGGTTAATGTTGGGGTGGATTACCCAAAAACAGTTAGCAGGAGATAGCATTATGCAGTCGATAGTATGTGAAAAGGCAAGGCAGTTGCATGACGATCTCATAAAGAAAATGCCTGCAACAAGTGGTGATGCTTGTGATTTTAAGGTCAGCAAAGGTTGGTTTGAGAGATTTAAGATGCGTAGTGGCATTCACAGTGTGATAAGGCATGGTGAGGCTGACAGTTCTGACAAAAAAACAGCTGAGAAGTTTGTACAGGAGTTTAAGGAGTGTGCAGACACTGGAGAATTCAAACCCCAACAAGTGTTTAATTGTGACGAAACAGGCCTCTTTTGGAAGAAAATGCCAAAGAGGACCTATGTCACGCGGGAGGAAACTGCACTCCCAGGACACAAGCCTATGAAGGATAGGCTTACTCTCATGTTTTGTAGTAATGCTAATGGGGATTGCAAAGTGAAGCATTTACTGGTGTATCACTCTGAAAATCCCAGAGTGTTCAAGAAAAACAGTGTCGCCAAGAGTAATTTGCGTGTGATGTGGAAGGCTAACAGTAAGGCATGGGTCACAAGGGGAATTTTCCTAGACTGGTTTAATGAAGTGTTTGGCCCCAGTGTGAAGAAATACCTCCTGGAAAATAAATTGCCACTCAAGTGCCTTCTGGTAATGGACAATGCTCCTGCTCATCCTCCAGATTTGGAAGAGCAAATAGTGGAGGAGTTTAGTTTCATCACGGTGAAGTTCTTGCTCCCTAATACAACTCCTCTCATCCAGCCCATGGACCAGCAGGTCATTTCAAACTTCAAAAAACTGTACACCAAAGCAGTGTTTCAAAAGTGCTTTGAAGTGATCTCAGACACTGAATTGACCCTAAGAGAGTTCTGGAAAGATCACTTCAATATCCTCACTTGCATAAACCTTATAGGTAAGGCTTGGGAAAGAGTGACTCGCAGAACTTTGAATTCTGCTTGGAGAAAATTGTGGCCAGAATGTGTACGAGAGAGGGATTTTGAAGGGTTTGAGGCTAACCCTCAGAAGCCTATGCCAGTTGTGGAATCTATTGTGGCATTGGGGAAGTCCCTGGGGTTGGAGGTGAGTGGTGAGGATGTGGAAGAGTTGGTGGAGGACCACAGGGAAGAGCTAACCACTGAAGAGCTGCAAAAGCTTCATCTGCAACAGCAAGAGATCACAGCTCAGGAAATTGCTGCAGAGGAGGAGGAAGAGAGATGGAGGACGGTGCCTTCTTCAAAGATTAAGGACATTTGTGCAAAGTGGACTGAAGTGCAAACATTTATGGATGAACTTCACTCTAACAAAGCTGTTGTAGGCTGTATTGGCAATATGTACAATGACAGTGGTGTGTCCCACTTCAGACAAATCTTAAAGAAATGCCAGAAACAGAGCTCTCTGGACAGATATTTTGTGTAACAGGGGTCCAGTGACTCTCAAGTTGTTCCCAGTATCTTTAAAAAACAAAGAAGGGAAGTAACCCCAGATAAGGACTTAGTACCTGAAGTCCTAATGAAAGGAGATTCTCCTTCCCAACAATAGTGTACACCTTCCTCCTACCCCGTCCTCCCGTCTTCCATCCACCCAGTCTTCAGTAAAGGTAAGTGTAATGTTATTATTATTTTATATATGTATACTTGATTTCTCATTGTTTTCAGTATGTAAATCTTTATTTAATTTGAAAAAAATATTTTAATATTTTTGGGTGTCGGGAACGGATTAATTTTATTTCCATTATTTCTTATGGGGAAAATGGTTTCGCCATTCGGCAATTTCGACATTCGGCAGACTCTCTGGAACGGATTAATCACGAAACTCGGGGGGGGGGGGGGGGTTCCACTGTATTGCTTAACTTAAAAGATTTTTGCCCTTAGTTTATAGTTAGTAGTGAATATATGTATTGTAGGAAGTCTTGAATAAGTGAAGAATGGGCATATTTAAAAACTTCTGCATTAGCGAAATGCTGTAAAGCAAAGCTCTGTAAAGCGGGGCCAGCCTGTATCTATTTAACATTAGTTATTCAAATATCCTCTTACTCACTTGTCTATACATGTTTTAAATCTGCTGCATTAAAATACTATATAATATTTTCTTTTGTAAATACTCTGAAACTTTCTGTTTAGTACCTTGAGCATTACCTTCTCCACTTCAGTGATTTTTATTGTCATCCTTTGTGAAAGTGGGTTAAATGCTGGAGCCTTCATCCTCTGACCTCCTAGATGAGAGTAGAGAATGTCGCCACCCAGTAAGATTTATAGCATTTTTATTGTTTATTTTGCATAAGACTTTTCCATCATTCCATGAACATATTCATATACTTTGCTAGAGTTTTCTATATATTTTACTGTAGTTTTCAATTCCTTCAGGCAAGTCAAGTATATATAAACTTCACAGGATTGTGGGTGGTCGACCTGACAGTGACACAGATCCTACAGGAAGGAGTCGAGGAAGATCACCGTGGTGCCATAAATGGGGTTCAGTATTCTCTCAACCAGTCCCTTAACCTTCTGCGAGCCATCCTTATCATCATTCTTCCCAAAAGAGAAACTTTTGGCTTTCTTATTCTTCTGTCATTTCTGTTTGTTTCATCTGCGTAAGTTGCTGTATTCAGTATAGTAATTTTAGACATTTTAAGTAATGACTGCTGACCAGACACCTGCCAGCGCCATAGACTATACATCATTTTATACCTGTTTTAAGTATGTATTTGGACAGTACTGTATTTAAAGATTTAATAATTTTCTCTGAGTAATCGTAGTTAAATTAATTTATGAGTCATTTGTGGCCTTATATGGTGGATGTGGGAACAGCAGTGACAATGTTGGCAGCAAGTTCTTTCATAATGTTCTCATTAAAAAGTGAAGGATAAAAATAAGACCAATAATGATTTATGCATTATATTCGTGTGTAGGGGTAAGGAGGAATTTTTTTGCAGGGGTGAAATAGTGGTGGTTGCAGGGACAAGTTAATGGTTGTAGGGGAATGATGATAAGGGTTGTAGGGGTGAGGAAATGATGAATACAGAGGTGAGGTGGTGGTGATGGTTGCAGGGGTGAGGTGATGGTGATGGCTGCAGGGGTGAGGTGGTGGTGATGATTGCAGGGTTGAGGTGGTGGTGATGGTTGCAGGGGTGAGGTGATGGTGATGGCTGCAGGGGTGAGGTGGTAGTGATGATTGCAGGGGTGAGGTGATGGTGATGGCTGCAGGGGTGAGGTGGTAGTGATGATTGCAGGGGTGAGATGGTGGTGATGATTGCAGGGGTGAGGTGGTGGTGATGATTGCAGGGGTGAGGTGGTGGTGATGGTTGCAGGGGTGAGGTTGTAGTGATGGTTGCAGCAGTGAATTGGTGGTGATGGTTGCAGGGGTGAGGTGGTAATGGTAAATATTACAGGGTGAGGAGACAGTAAGGATGGCTGCAGGGATATGATGGTGGCACTGGTGATGGTTGTAGGGGTGAGAATCACTGAACCTGTAAGGGGAGGGTAGCTCCAATTTCTTTGATCAAGAGCCTTTCATCAAGATTAGTGCTCTTCTCTGCAAAGAGGTTGATGCATTAATGATCTGAAAATTGGGTAATGGAGAACGAATTGGTATAAGACAGTTTCAGCCCCTAAACCACAAAACAAGAGATAGCATCTATAGGCTGTCTTCCTTTGGATTGTTGATGGGCATTGTCTTGATAGTTTTGTCACTTTTTTCACAGCCACTGTGAAAGGGGAGGGTAATGAGGCAAAAGCCTCCCCAGATGGCTAATTTTCACTGCATTATATTGACCAGTGACCACAGAAAACAAAATAGTTCAAGAAATTCCACATAGAAATCATATGTTTTTCAGTATCTTGTGAGTTGTAATCTCTCCAGATTGAAATCCAGGCTGTGCCACTGCAAATTTTGTTTGCTCTTATTATCTATTAATGGTTCTGGGAATCATCACTCATGGCCTGATTTTGCACTTGGCATCCTAAATTGGAAAATAAATGTTACAGTAACAAGAACTATGAAGAAACAACACACATAACAAAATTAAAGTACATACTGAATGTAAGTAGAAGTTTGTAAGATTTGTCCACCATCCTACATGTTCGTGAAATGCTGTAGAAAGAAAAGACCAGAAATTCTACCAGATTGCAAATTATTACACATGCTTCAGTTTTACACCACTATGACCATAAGTTAGTTTAGTACATCCTGTATAGTTGCTGTCTACTAACCTAGTGCTTCTCAAAATAGTGGCCTGTAGACCAGTGCTGGTCTGCAAGCTACCATTCATCAGCTTGCTGTCTCACCACAGATGGTAAATAAGAAGCAGGCTTAACTTAGCATTATAATATGTGAGGCACCAAACCCATGTGGGTCATTCAGCACAGGTTTTGGAGGTTTGATACCTTGTCAACTAAACATGAGATAGATGCACTAGCTATCTGTATTTGCCTGGCTGTCCATGACAGACCAAAAAATTTGTCTCCCAGATGAATATAAATCGTAGTAAATCCTTTGAACAGAATATACGTACTACAATTTAAATTCACTTGGGAACTCTCATGACAAAAACTGGAGGATTTACACAAGCCACAGGCTTCCTGTCAACCCAAGAAATGGCACATTAAAAACAAAAAATAGAAATAGGAGCTGAGAAGTAAATACAAGTGAACAGTCCTAAAAATTTTGTCTTCATGGTTCGTCATTCTTCCCAAATTTGTTAAGGCAGAGTTCATCTTCCATTTCTCTTCCATTAAATATTATATTTTTTATTTAATGTCGATTCATTTCTTTAATGATACTGGTTATACTATATTGTAGGTCTCAGAGTTAGGGGAGAGCACTTGATGTCAGTAAGAAGCTCTTGATCCAAGGAATTGGACCTGTCCTCCCTTTTCTTTGATTGAACCTGCTTACCTCCCATTCCCCAGGTTCTGTATGACCCTTACAGGTCTGGCAATCCCCCAAGAATGTAATATTAATAATAATACTGATTATACTGTAGAGTATAATGATTTTTTTTCCAGGTGGGTAATATTTGCATCATATGCGTGTCGACACCCATCATCAACACCCACAACAATAACTCCTGAAACAGAGGAGCTGAAACCTGCTACAGAATAAAGACAACACAGAGTGTTACAGTTTGGAAGGTCATATAAAATGGGATGCCTGCACTTTTCTGGCAAGACGGCTATTGAATGAGCGATGGCTAATGTTTCATTTCTGTTGGGTCACCCTACTGTAGTGGGAGAATCCTGGTGTTAAAAAGGAAAATAAAAATGGCTAAACTTAGTAGGGTCATACATATAGGTTTGTGCTGGTTTCATGTGTTATTTTGACAGTTTTAATGTAGTAAATATTTTTGTTTCTACTGTATAATACACTGCTTTCATTACAAGGCTGAGGTGAAGTGGTTTATTCAAAGAGAATGAATGATTGATATTTTATCTATGACAACTCATGAAGACTACTTTACACATAGCTATTAAAGAATGTTATTGAGATACTGGTGTGAAGCAATAGCTTAAGTATATTGAACTAGTGGTGCAAAATTTTTGTGATAGTGACAAGTGTGGAAAGTAATGTCAAAGGACTAGTGATTGAATACATATTAATAATTTTATATCCCATATCACTTTTATTAGTAATTTTATATCCTACATCACTTATACTGTAGTATTAGTAATTTTATATCCTATATCACTTATACTGTAGTATTAGTAATTTTATATCCTATATCATTTATATTAGTAATTTTATATCCAGTATCACATATTAGTAATTTTATATCTTATATCACTTTTTCTTCTCTGGGTAGATGTCTTTTTACCTCACAGAAGTGAGAAGCAAGGTACAGTAGTAATAAACTTTTAAGGCCTATTTTTTTGTCTCATGATATTGTCTGACAGTCATGTAATTCTTTACCTTTTCTGTTCCCATTGTTAAATACTTATTGCTCACTGAAAAACCTGTAGTGCTGAAATCAAGGAATAATTTGTAGGCAATTGTTTGTATACTCAACTAATTATTTTAAGTTGGAAAAAGAAAATGCCTCTCCTGTCTCCATGTTTTTATTATGCTACTTACAACAAATGTAATGTAAATCATTGTATTATTTTCGAAAGGTGTTGTGTTCTTGACAGTTGCTCTTATTTAGAACATTTCTACTACACAGAGATGCACTGGCATCATAACCTGCCAATCTACAGTAGCACTCACTCCCTTGATGTCAGTGAATTATTATTATTATATTTATTGGGAAGTACTAAACCCATAGGGGTCATACAGTGCCTGGGGAATGTGAGAGACTCAGGTTCAATCCAGCAAGGGGGAAGAAAAGTCCATGATGCTGGGGAAGGGCTCTTGATCCAAGAAACTGGAAATATCCTTCTCTTCCTTAAATTAAACCTGATTATGGTAGGGCCCCACTTTACGGCGTTTCGCTAATACAGCGATTTCAAATTATGACTAAAACTTTCTATACAGTGAGTGCACCGCCCGGTTTGTTTACATTCTCTGTGAGCATATCTCTCTATTATGTCTGGAAACTTTCCAAAATTTCAAGTGTTTTAAAGTTATTGCATATTTTATGTGTTCTGATAAAAATACTCGTGTATCTGTACCAAAATATACTCACACACTGTGCTGGCGTGAAGGTACACGTTAAAATCACTAAGAGCGTCCCTCTGGTCTTAACGCCATAGTAATACTACGTAATAATAATCACTCTTGGGCACATTAAATGTCTTATTTTATGTTAATATAGACATTTTCATTAACCCTTTCAGGGTCCGTCCCGTAGATCTACGGCTTTACGTTCAGGGTCCAAACCGTAGATCTACGTCATGAGCTCAGCTCACTCTGATAAACTGTGAGTGGTAAATTTGGGCCTAGATATGAGAGAATACATCTATGTGGTATGTGTACACCACATAAAACAAATCCTGCATAATGTGTATAATGAGAAAAAAACTGAGACCGTGATTTTTTATTAAAACAGCAACTTTGCAGTGTTTTTTCGTATGTTTTTTATAGTTGTATTTGTGATTTCTTGGTCTCATTTGATAGAATGGAAGACATATTACAGAAATAGAGATAATTTTGATTGGTTTTAGCACTGGAAATGGCTTGAAACTGAGCTCAAAGTGGCGGAAATGTTAAATTTTTGCCGATGTTCAAGAGTAAACAAACGACCTCACACGTCTAATACACGCCAGCTGGTGGGTCTGATATACATTCACAAATGTGGTGATAATATTTATACAATTATTACAATATTGCATAACAGTAAATCTTCTATTTTTTGGTGTGAATAAAAACTCATTATGTGAATAAAAAATAAAAATGGAATTTATTTGTAAAGCCTCAAAACATAACTAATGAACAGAGGAAATGTTAGTTTAGTGCCAGGAATACCTACATTGTTTATTCTGGACCCTATTTTGAACTTTGTGTTAAATTGGCCAAATTGCCAATTTCCGGTCACTTTATTTTGTAGTTGAAACAGTTGACTTGGCGATTTCTTGTGCTCAATTGATAGAATAGAAGTAATACTAGTGAAATAGCTAAGAATTTGGTCGACTGGAATAATGTAATTGGACTAAAATGGGAGTCAAAGTCGGCAAAATCGCCGATTCGTAAATATCGCTGACACATCAAAATTCACGAGAGCATAATTTCGTCAATTTTCCATCAAATTTCGTACTTTTTGTTTTATTACCTTCACAAAAAAATTCTCTACCATTTCATAAGAAAAAAATAAAAATTTTTTTTTTTTTTGAAAATTCTTGGACACTGGGGCACCACTTCAGATTTTGGCCTTGGACCCTGAAAGGGTTAATCTATCTATGATCATTTCTTCAAAATTATATAAGAAACATATTATATAGCATATAAACATGCTATGTTTATATGCCGGGCGGAGGAAAAACATTACGTTTTCTCTGGCCCATGGTCCAGTACCAAAGACAACATGTATGGATCTGCGTTAGGCCCAGTCACTCGCCTTGACACTCCGCTTTTGTTTACAATTCTTGGCATGAATGTTCATTACTTCTTCCTTCATTTATGATGGCATCTAAACGTAGTTGTTAGGAACGATTAAATTCTGTGAACAAGGTATGTTGATGGTAATAATATGGCTCTGGGCCGCATTAAATATTGTATAAATATGTTTGGGATATTGGCAGTTTGGAGGGATATGTTGTGTATCTTTATATGTGTATGCTTCTAAACTGTTGTATTCTGAGCACCTCTGCAAAAACAGTGATAATGTGCGAGTGTGGTGAAAGTGTTGAATGATGATGAAAGTATTTTCTTTTTGGGGATTTTCTTTCTTTTTTGGGTCACCCCGCCTCGATGGGAGACGGCCGACTTGTTGAAAAAAAAAAAAATGTAGCCCAGGCTACCTACCGGCTACCTATACTGACTTCCTACAAATAAATGCTACTCACCTCTCATCCGACATTAAGACTACACATATTTTAACCCTTAAAATATACGTAGCGCTCCGAACGTAGATCTACGTTTTTTACATGCTTTCAGATGGAGAAAATCAAGGTCGGAGTGCTACACGAGTAAACGTAGATCTATGTTAGGACAGTTTAAGGGTTAAGATAAATAATGAGTGCACTGCATGTGTATTTTATCTCTCTGAGCTGCTTTAAATATCGTATATTAAGTATGAGACGGGGAGCCAGGATACCTACACCTGACTTCCTACAAATAACTACTACTCACCTCTTGCCCTACATTAAGACTACAAATATTTTAAGGTAAGTAATGAATGCACTGTGTATATATTTTACTTTTTATTGTGTTTTTTAATACCTAGTTCTATTACTAACTTAATATAAGTTAGTGTAAACTTGTTGTCTGGCATTTATATGCATTTATAAATGGAAAAAATGGCATTCTGTTTTCTGGCGATGTCTGCTTTCCGGCGATAGCCTGGAATCTAGCTTGCCATATAAGTGGGGGCCCTACTGGACTCTCCTTTTCCCAGGCATTGTAGTCTTTCCTTTGTAACAAATCACTGTGCATGTGGTTGCTTTATATTGTAGAATTTCTTCACCCATTTATAGCTATAGCCTCACCTGAGAACTAAGATAACAGTTTTGTGTCCAAATTATTCTGAGAGGGTATATAGGGACTTTATATTATTTCCTATGTTACTGTTTACCACCCAAAGTTTTGTAAAGCAGTAAAGAGGTTCCACTAAACAATAAAAACTTTGTTATGGCATACTGTATTATGGAATTTGAAATGGATTGAAATGAGGACCTTCACCTATTATTTGCAGTGTGAGGGAGTGCTGTGGGATAAGTTTAGCAGTGCATCTAGTTCTTTTTTTGACAAAGCTGAATTGACCAATAAAATTATGCCATTTTTAGAGAAATCGTTTCATTGTTAATATATAAAAGTTTGATATATGTACAAGTGCCTTGCCTCATATAATACTGTGTTGGTTTCACTCACAACAGTTCTATTAGGTTAAATAGAATGAGAATATTAATCAATGAATTGTTTAATGTGCAGTGAACATGGGTAGTAATCTGTATAGTATTTGTATTAAAAGCACTGAAACCCTATTCTAGGGTGTATTATGAGTTTATAATCAATAATGAGAATCTGTGATAAAAATGACAGTTAACCCTGAGACTGCTTAAATATATGAAAATCATATTCAGTGCTTATAGGCTCATGATTTTTACCAAGTTAATGTATTAATATTTCTTATTTTTCCTACAGCTTGTACAGCCAAGATTATAACTGGAAAGATGGCAGCTGATGTCATGCAGAAGGGGTTTAAAAGGGATTCACAGGCATTCCAACAATACACATGACTTGAAACACCAGTATTTGATACCACAGCTGGATCTCAGAGCCAGTATCCAGAGTCAGTTGCCAGAGCCAACATTGTTGTATGGCACACTGGAGGCTCAGGATGCTGTGTCAGAGGACATGTCCAGTGGCAAAGTCAGAGTGTCTCACCATGTTGAGTTATCCTTTTATTATTTCTTCACTTTTATGCCAAAATCCTTTCCATGGTGAAGAAAAGTTCTGTGATAGCCTGTGCAGCAATGAAATCTCCATATCTGCTAAGCATTGAGGGGTAAAGGATGACAGCTATAATGTGTATTGGAGCAATAGCTGAATGAAGATTGTGTGAAGATGTCCAGGTAAGCAAACCTCAAGAAATGACAAAACTTAGGTAATGATAAAGTATGTATATGGTAATGTGCATTTTATTTTATTCATGAATAAACACTAAATCCATTTGTGATCATACAGCAATGGCATTGCATGGCAGGAAAGAATAAACTCCACCATGGCCAAAATCTGGGTTAGTGAACAAACTGATTCCTTAATGCTTCATCTGTTTGTGGGATGTAGATATTACTGTATCTGCATTTGTAAGTTAGGCTCAGAGGCCCATAACAGAGTATGGTAACTTGAGTTTTAGCTGATTTCCTCTGTATCCTTAATTAGCACTGTTTCTTTTCTGGTGTGCAATGCCCCATATGAAGTGTGAAGTGATCTGGGCCCATCTACACACAGTGCAGTCACAATTCTGTAAAATACTTAATTGTAATTCAAGAAATCTTCCCATGTTAAATGTCTTAAATTATTAATCAAATTAATAGGTAATGCATAATTATTGTGAAACTAGAAAATACAGTATTCATGTAGTACATAGTTTTCTTCAACTCCTCCTGTTATATACATTCACATGTTACTTGGTGAATTTATTATTTTTTTTTATTTTGTAATTGTGTGAACTCACTGAATAGTAATTAAAATAATAATGCTGTCAAGCTAAGAATCTTCCTTACAATTCTAATGGCCAGGTTGTAACATCCACACCAACAATCCCTTTTAGGAGGGGGTAAAGTATAATGGAGAGGGTAAAGGAGATTTTGTGGGCAAGGGGCTTGGACTTCCAGCAAGCATACATGAGCGTGTTAGATGGGAGTGAATGGAGACAAATGGTATTTGGGACCAGATGAGCTTTTGGAGTGTGAGCAGGGTAATATTTAGTGAAGGGATTCAGGGACACCGGTTATTTTTATATAGCCAGACTTGAGTCCTGGAAATGGGAAGTACAATGCCTGCACTTTAAAGGAGAGGTTCGGGATATTGGCAGTTTTGAGGGGTATGTTGTGTATCTTTATATGTATGTGCTAAACTGTTGTATTCTGAGCACCTCTGCAAAAACAGTGATTATGTGTGTGAGTGTGGTGAAAGTGTTGAATGATGATGAAAGTATTTTCTTTTTGGGGATTTTCTTTCTTTTTGGGTCACCCTGCCTCGGTGGGAGACGGCCGACTTGTTGAAAAGAAAAAAAAATGCTGTCATCTCTTATTCTCATTATCTATGATCTTCATTTTGATTATATAACATACATTATATAACCTTCATATCTTAAGATATGAGGTCTTGCTTCATATGATTTCACAGACAGTATTATGAATTTATGCAGTGGTTCTAATGGGCATAAAATTACTAGACATACATTGGTTGTAAACTGGATTTCAGCAAGGAAAACTCAACAGTCAAACATGGAGAGCGGACAGGCCCCTGATTAGGTATCTAGACCCCTCTTAATTATATGTTAAAGTTACAGGATTGTTTAGTTTTATGCAGTACTGTACTAAACAGTTATTGGCACTCTTTTGGGAGGTAATCTAAAAAGCTCTGTAGCCAGAGAATTTTTAAAAGCTGATCACATAGGCAAGAGCACACCTTTTTGATTAATCTTGACACTGCATTTTATCAGACTGCAATCCTCCGGAATTTGCTATTTACTCTTGAAATATGATCAAACATTATTACCTTCCATTCCCTAGTACTATGATCCTTACAGATTTAGCACATTCTCGTGCATTTTTTGGATTATCTTGGGAAATTTACACTATGTATGATAATTGTAACTATGCCTGAATAAACTAACTTACCTATTTACTTATTTCACACATCTACAGATGCTGCTCATAAGATCATAATTTGCTGTACAGAACCACTGATGCAGCAAGTGTAACTCAGCAGTCACCATCTAATTATCTGTACTTCATTAATTAATGCTGGATAAGGGTTCTTGATTCATGGAATTGGAGCTAGTCTCCCCTTCCTTGGAGCCAATGCGGTTACCTCTGATTCTCTATGCAATGTATGACCCTTATGGGTTTAGTGCTTTCCCCTGATTATATTTTATGCCAGTGAGAGCTCTTGATCCAAGAAAGTGAACTTGTACTCCCCTTGGAGAGATCTTGATTGCCTCACTTTCCCAGGTGCTGTATGACCCCCTAGTGGTTCATTGCTCACCCCTTCCCCATGAATGAAATAATGCTCTCAAGTTATTGACCTGGAAGGTGTCAAGTCAATCAAATGAGATGTTCTCAAGATACAGAAACCTTGGGTAAGGAGAAATAAAGCTGTCACTAACTTAAAGGTACAGTACCTCTTAGATGATACTTCAATAACTTATTACGATTGTAACTGTCTTGCCAGAGGCATGCCTACACTACAGTTATAAAACTGCAACATTAACACCCCTCCTTCTGAGTGCAGACACTGTGCTTCCCATCTCCAGGACTCGAGTCCGGCCTGCCAGTTTCCCTGAATCTCTTCATCAGTGTTACCTTGCTTACAATCCAACAGCACGTCAAGTCCTAAAAACCATTTGTCTCCATTCGCTCCTGTCTAATGCGCTCATGCACGCTTGCTGAAGTCCAAGCCCCTTGCACACAAAACCTCCTTTACCCCCTCCCTCCAACCTTTCCTAGGCCGACCCCTACTCTGCCTTCCCTCCACTACAGATTTGTATACTCTTGAAGTCATTCTATTTCATTTCATTCTCTCTACATGTCCAAACCATCTCAATAACCCCTCCTCAGCCCTCTGGGTAATAGTGTTGGAAATCCCACACCTCCTCCTAATCTCCAAACTACGGATTCTCTGCATTATATTCACACCACACATTGCCCTCAAACATGACATCTCCACTGCCTCCAGCCTTCTCCTTGTTGCAACATTCACAACCCATCCCTCACACCCATACAAGAGCATTGGTATACCTATACTCTCATACATTCCCCTCTCTGCTTTCATGGATAAAGTTCTTTGCCTCCACAGACTCCTAAGTGCACCACTCACCTTTTTCCCCTCGTCAATTCTATGATTCATTTCATCCTTCATAGACCCATCTGCTGACACGTCCACTCCCAAATATCTGAACACATTCACCTCCTCCATACTCTCTCCTAATCTGATATCCAATCTTCTGTTACCTAATTTTTTTGTTATCCTCATAACCTTACTCTTTTAACTTCCTTCTTTTACATACCCTACCAAACTCATCAACCAACTTCTGCAACTTCTCTTCAGAATCTCCCAAAAGCAGTGTCATCAGCAAAGAGCAACTGTGATAATCTAGAAGCCACTGGTCTGAAGGTCTTGCACATGTTCTCTGTTTATTAAGAAAGTAGCAGTAATGATACTGTTAATTAACCCTTTACTGGTGAAGGTTTCTTAATCCAAGAAACTAGAGTTTTCCTATATGGTTCTCATTATCTCCCACTCCCCCAGACACTGTATGACCCCCTGTGAGTTTAGCACTTTCCCCTGATTAAAATAGATAAAAAAATATGACTCGTACAGGTTTAGCACTTCCTTCTTATTTTTTATTTTGTGAGTAATTACATTTTGGTGGTGCTGAAGTGTGTTCTCGTGAAGTTAATTTCTTGGTTTGCTATTTAGTTACATTCAATTAATACACGTTTTCAGAAGCATGAAGTTTTTGAAAATTATATTTGATAGTTTATGGGTTAGTTAATTTACTTTCAAGACATAAACAATATGGTATACTGTAGAATTTAGAAGTTTTTGAAAATTATTTTTTGATAATTTACAGTTAATTTATTTTCAACACAGTATGATCTATTGTGGAATTATTAGTCATAATAGGCCTGATCATGAGTCACATTTAAGTATAAATTTCCCAGGATAACCCCCAAAAAAGTCGAAGCGACTTATTTCCAGAATGTAGACAGACTCGTACAGTTCGAGATCTTGACTGAAGTAACGTTAACGGCCATACCACGTTGAACGCACCACTTCTCGTCCGATCAGCGAAGTTAAGCAACGTTGGGTTTGGTTAGTACTTGGATGGGTGACCGCCTGGGAACACCAAATGCTGTTGGCATAAAAACTGCCGGGTCACCATCTGGAGAAAACCCGGGCCGGAAATACCGGCAAATCTCTAACTACTGAAGTAACGTTTTGCCATAAGTAGCTTCTAGCGTCCTGAAGAAGCTACTGGTGACTGAACGTTTCCCCAATAACCCCACAAGTGAGGTTCCTTGATGCTGGTGAGGGGCTCTTGATCTAGGGAATGGGATGTGCTCCAATTCCCTGAATTGAGCCTAAATGCCTTCCATCCCCCCAACAGGTGCTGTATAAGCCCTACGGGTTTAGTGCTCCCCATAGTAGCAATAATTTCCCTAATAAACGTCTTAACCTGAGCTATGCAAGTAGGGCTGTTTGACCCTAGTTAGCGCTGTATAGTCCTTGTGGCTTAGCCCTTCTTTTTGATAATAATAATAATAATAATTTGACCCTAGTCGGTTTAGTGCTTCTTATTGATTATAATAATAATAATGTGTAAGTAGGTTTATTTAGGTATGGGTAAACATGTACAGTTATCATACTTAGTGTAAATTACCCAGGATAAACCCAAAAAAGTCAGTGACTTATTGTCATTTGCATGTATCATTACATACAATCTGTATCATCATATCTTTCGAGTCATCTGCTTATCATGGGCCAGTAGGCCTGCTGTACGACTCATTCCTTTTTATATTATTTTACAGATGGAGAAGTTAAGATAATAAGATTTTCGGATTCCTAACCTTGAGGGTTAGTCACCCAGGATAATTAATACAATCCCTGAGTCATCCTTGGCTGAATCATATCTCCACTCTGCTGTCATTATTATATTTAAAATAAAGCACTAAATTCGTCAGGGTCCTACAGCACTAGGAGGGATGGGAAGTAAACAAATTTGACCCGAGGAATATATAAAAAGATTTTGTTAAGAATTTTTAATTTTGGAGGGTTACCTGCCCAGAAAAAAATCCAGAAGTCATTGCGTCATCATGGACTGTCCGTCTTATGTCCATTCTAGCCCTTTAATATTCATCCCCCCCACCCCGGGATGCAACTCACAAGTCTCCTAACACCCAGGTACCTACTTACTGCTAAGTGAGCCCTTAAGAGAGGTTCACTGATGCTGGTGAGGGGCTCTTGATCTAGGGAATTGGATAAATCATCTTTACTTTTTTGGGGGGTTATCTTAGGAATCTACACATATGCTGCTATGTATGATAATTTATGTAACTATTTATGTGTACTAGTACCTGAATAAACTTATTCTGTGCTCCAGTTCCCTGAATACCATCCATCCCTACCCCACACAGGAGCTATATATCCCTACGGGTTTAGCGCTCCTCCTCATAATAATAATAATAATAATAATAATAATAATAATAATAATAATAATAATAATGACTGCTAGGTGAATTTCAAGGAATGTGTTAAGGTAATAAGGTTTAGGCAGGTAGTGTGTTAGTCAGTCACCTGCTGTCCTTCACTCACGGTCGGTTTAGTTTACTCTTTATTTTCTTTATTATACAATATTAACAGTAATGTAAGTCACAGTTGACACTACTGTGTACGTATTACATTGGTGGGGTGATAAACACCTTTAATCACTGTGAAATGTAGATACATGAACATGTCTTGGGATATAATTTAGAAGAAACACCATAACAGGAAAGGAACAGAAATATAAGTTTATTTACACAAAGTTAAGGTGTGGAAGTTAAGATAATGTAAGTTAGCAAGCTTTTATGCCTGGTTCATAATTTTAAAATTTTGGTGGTTTAATTATTAATGACTTGTGGTTTTAGCAATTAGCTTCGTTTTGTAATAATTATTATCATTCCATTTGAGCACTAAACCCTTATGGGTTATACAGCACTTGTATAATAAGTTTAATCAGATTTAATCCCATATAAAAAAAAAGACAAGCAGTGTGATTTAATTTCCATTGGGGCTTTATTCATTAAATCTATATTTATTCAATAAATTTATTTCAGTTTTCTTTATTGGTTACACTGTCATTCAGATTTAACCTACAATAAAAGAATGTATAATAGTGCACTCGGCTCACTATATAAAATATACATATAAGATCAATATATGCCATTTTATATCAACAATGTATATCTTAAACCTTTTGTACTATATTATGTAATAAAATATACCTATTGGTAAAAAAGAATGACAAGATGGGATGGAAGGGGAAGTGGAATATTCAAACGACTTCAGGAAGAAATCCAAATATTCTTCCTTGAAGCCTTTTTATCCACTTCTCCGAGGCTCTGGGTCCCACAATTTACACCAGAGGTGGACCCCATCATATATAAGGTCAGTACATCCACACTTACTACTGTGCAATCTACATCTACAGGACCTTAAACTCCAATATCAACCTTGACCTAAAACGCTTTCTTGATAGTTGTGACAGAACCCACAGGCATAACACCAGACACAAACATCTCTACGACATTCCCCGTGTCCGACTAAACCTTCACAAAAATTCAATGTATGTCAAAGGCCCTAAAATCTGGAACACCCTACCTGAGAACTAGAACTGCAGACACATTCATCACCTTCAAAACTACCATTAGAAAACATCTTATCTCCCTGATACACCCCGTCAACTAACTACACGAATACCACCTGGTGGTTCACACTTACACTCACTCACCCATTTGACCATAAACAGAAATATTAATCTCAATCTTAAAATAATGAATCCTGTGATACTCCAATAATGAAACTATGTACTGTGCCAAAACAAAAGCATTCACATTGCTAAACTCACAAACTAGTACATGTATTTAGTCACTTAGCCATAATACCAATTTACCTCATAATTTGTAATATTTTAAAATTAAGAATTAAACTAAGTCTGCCCGAAATGCCTAGCCATGCTAGGTGTTCTAGTGGTACACTCTGTAATCATTATTTTACTACATGTAAACCACACAATAACCAAATTCTGTAAACTCAGCATTGTAATACTTATAGAGAATAAACTTGTATGTACTTGCCCATATATACTTGCCTATGTGTAGTTACAAGGGTTGAGTCAGCTCCTGGCTCTTCCTCTTTCCTTGCCGCTACTAGGGTTACTCTCATGGCTTCTTAATTAAAAGCTGTGTATGGATCCTGCCTCTACCATTGCACTGTCCAGGTTGTTCCACTTCCTGACTATTCTAAGATTGATGAAATACTTCCTAGCATCCCTATGAATCGTCTTTGTTTTCAACTTCCAGCTTTGCCCTTGTGTTCCTGCTAGGAGTCATTATTGTATCATAAATGTGGATGGTATATTAGTGTATACTGTATAATAATACACTGTATGAACAAGCAGTTGTTCTATGAGTTGCAGGCATAAGTTTCACTGTTTAGTATCACTGTGGATTAAATATAAGATGGCACACACACGTGCTTGTATATGAAATGAGAAATGTGTACCACAATGGAAATAAGTCAAAATGTTTAAATTTGGGGGGCTATCCAAGTTAAGTCAAATTAATAACTAACAAAAAAAGGCACAATACCGTGACTGGAACGATACACAAATAACCCGCACATAAAAGAGAGAAGCTTACGACGACGTTTTGGTCCAACTTGGACCACTTTGTAAATGGTTCAAGTCGGACCAAAATGTCGTCGTAAGCTTCTCTCTTTTATGTGCGGGTTATTTGTGTATAAGTCAAATTAATTCATCAGCAATGCAATCTTCAAGGGAAGTGCATTGATACTGGTAAAGGGTTCTTGATCTAAGGAAATGGAGCCTTGTTCCCCAGGTGCTGTATGACCCTCATGGGTCAAGCACTTCCCAAAATATGATAATTATAATACCAGTAATGTATCTTATTTGTTAGTTATCTCTTATATTCTGTGGATTATCTTCCCCACAGCCTGGTCTCAGACCAGGCTTTCTATGATAAAAAAGTAATATTGCAGGATTATAAAGCACATAAGAAAGTAATGTGTAATTTTTTTTTTTTCAACAAGTTGGCCGTCTCCCACCGAGGCAGGGTGACCCAAAAAAGAAAGAAAATCCCCAAAAAGAAAATACTTTCATTATTCAACACTTTCACCTCACACATAATCACTGTTTTTGCAGAAGTGCTCAGAATACAACAGTTTAGAAGCATATACGTATATTTATTTATTTATTTATTTTATTTTATTTATTTATTAACAATTTGAGCACACATACAGAGGTACAAAAAAATACAGATAAGAGCAGCATGCCAAAGCCACTTATACTATGCATAGCATTACGGGCTGGCTTAAAATTAACTTAAGATTAACTAAGCAATGATGAAATCAGTGATATAACATTAATGTAAACAGATTACTATAAAGCACAAGTGAGTATTACAAAGACAGGTCATATGGTTGCATGCATTGTTGTACATTCAAGTCATATGAAGTATTCTGTTAGGTAGTGTATTTAAAAAATAATAAAGTTAGATTCGGTTTTAGGTTTAACATTTATGTGATATAATTGTGAGAAACATTTAAGATATACAATTTATAAGGTTCAGTTATTCAGTATTTATTTGGTTTTGGGTGAGTAAGTGATCTTTGAGAAGAGACTTGAATTTATAAACAGGTAGTGTTTCTTTTATATTTACAGGTAATGAATTCCAGATTTTAGGGCCTTTTATGTGCATTGAGTTTTTGCATAGTGTGAGATGGACACGAGGAACATCAAAGAGTGATCTGTGCCTTGTGTTATGGTCATGTGTTCTGTTGAGGTTGGCAAGGAGATGTTTGAGGGGAGGGTTAATATCAGAGTTAAGTGTTCTATGTATGTAATAGGTGCAGTAATAAGTATGGATGTTTTGTATGGTGAGTAGGTTTAGTGTATTAAATATTGGTGGAGTGTGCTGCCTGTAGTGAGAATTTGTTATTCTAACTGCAGCCTTTTGTTGGGTAATTAGTGGTCTGAGATGGTTAATTGTTGTTGAGCCCCATGCACAAATTCCATAGGTGAGATAGGGGTAAATAAGAGAGTGATATAGGGCCAGGAGGGCTGACTGTGGAACATAGTACCGTATCTTCGATAGTATGCCTACAGTCTTGGAAATTTTCTTAGAAATTTGTTGTATATGTGTATGAAATTTGAGTCTATTATCAAGGTGGATTCCTAAGAATTTTCCCTCTGTTAGCTTTGTGATAGGTGATCCGTTTATCATTATGTTAAGAGGTACATCTGTAGCTCTGTTACCAAACTGAATGAAGTAGGTTTTGTCAATGTTTAGTGTAAGTTTGTTAGTCCTCATCCAGGTAGATATTTTCTGTAATTCGGTGTTTACAGTATTAGCTAGCGTGATTGGGCTCGGGTGAGAGAAGACGTATGTAGTGTCATCTGCAAATAGTGTGGGTTTGAGTAATTGCGAAGCATTTGGAAGGTCATTTATGTATAGGAGAAAGAGAAGAGGGCCAAGGACACTTCCCTGTGGGACACCAACTGTAATTGGTTGCGCAGAAGAGTTTGCCCCATTTGCGTACACATATTGGCTTCTGTTGCTGAGGTATGACTTGAGGTAGTTGAGGGAGTGCCCTCTTATACCATAGTGTGACAATTTTACGTGGAGCAAGTCATGGTCAACTGTATCAAAAGCTTTACGTAAGTCAATGAAGATCCCCAGTGGGACTTCTTTTTTCTCTATTGCAGTGTATATATGTTCTAGCATGTGTATAATAGCATCATTAGTATTTTTATTAGGCCTGAATCCAAATTGGCAGGGGTTGAGTATGTTTTGGGAGATAAGGTAGGAGTAGATTCGTTTATGAATTAATTTTTCGAAGATTTTTGAGAGAGGGTGTAAGTTGGATATTGGCCTATAATTATTCAACTCTGTTTGGTCTCCTCCTTTGTGGATCGGGGTGACCCTTGCTATTTTGAGTACTGTAGGGAAGGTGGAGGATTCAATGGATTTGTTAAAGAGTGTTGCAATGATTGGTGATAGCACTTGTGACACTTTTTTGTATATAAAGGGTGGTAAGGTATTTAAATCTCCTGCCTTGTTTTTTAGTGCGTTGATAATAAGGGAGACTTCGTATGGGTTAGTCGGAGCTAGGAACAGTGTGTTCGGGTAGTTGCCGGTGAGGTATAAAGATACATAACATATTCCTCCAAACTGCCAATATCCCAAACCCCTCCTTTAACCCTTTCAGGGTCCGTCCCGTAGATCTACGGCTTTATGGTGAGTGTCCAAACCGTAGATCTACGCCATGAGCTCAGCTCACTCTGATAAACTGTGAGTGGTACATTTGGGCCTAGATATGAGAGAATACATCTATGTGGTATGTGTGCACCACATAAAACAGATCCTGCAGCACACTGTGTATAATGAGAGAAAAAAACTGAAATCATGATTTTTCGATTAAAACAGCAACTTTGCAGTGTTTTTTCGTATGTTTTTTTATAGTTGTATTTGCGATTTCTTGGTCTCATTTGATAGAATGGAAGACATATTACAGAAATAGAGATGATTTTGATTGGTTTTAGCACTGGAAATGGCTTGAAACTGAGCTCAAAGTAGTGGAAATGTTAAATTTTTGCCGATATTCAAGAGTAAACAAACGACCTCACACGTCTAATACACGTCAGCTGGTGGGTCTAATATACATTCACAAATATGGTGATGATATTTATACAATTATTACAGTATTGCATAGCAGTAAATCTTCTATTTTTTGGTGTGAATAAAAATTCATTATGTGAATAAAAAATCAAAATGGAATTTATTTGTAAAGCCTCAAAACATGACTAATGAACAGAGGAAATGTTAGTTTAGTGCCAGGAATGCCTACATTGTTTATTCTGGACCCTATTTTGAAATTGGAATATTTTGAACTTTGTGTTAAATTGGCCAAATTAACAATTTCCGATCACTTTATTTTGTAGTTGAAACAGTTGACTTGGCGATTTCTTGTGCTCAATCGATAGAATAGAAGTAATACTAGTGAAATAGCTAAGAATTTGGTTGATTGGAATAATGTAATTGGCATAAAATGGGAGTCAAAGTCGGCAAAATCGCCGATTCGTAAATATCGCTGACACATCAAAATTCGCGAGAGCATAATTTCGTCAATTTTCCACCAAATTTCGTACTTTTTGTTTTATTACCTTCACAAAAAGATTCTCTACGATTTCATAAGAAAAAATAACAAATTTTTTTTTTGAAAATTCTTGGACACTGGTGCGTGACTCCAGATTTGGGCCTTGGACCCTGAAAGGGTTAACCCGTAAACGGTCCAAACGTATATACAGTGGACCCCCGCTTAACAATCACCTCCCAATGCGACCAATTATGTAAGTGTATTTATGTAAGTGCGTTTGTACATGTATGTTTGGGGGTCTGAAATGGACTAATCTACTTCACAATATTCCTTATGGGAACAAATTCGGTCAGTACTGGCACCTGAACATACTTCTGGAATGAAAAAATATCGTTAACCAGGGGTCCACTGTATACATTTTTTCAACATTTGAAAGTATGTAAAAAAAGTAGATTTTTTTTTTTTTACATTTGAAAATGTGTAAAAAACTTTGATCTACTTTTTTTTTTTGTTATATTTGAAAATGTGTAAAAAAATGAAGATCTACTTTTGGAGCACTAGACATGTGAACGTAGATCTGCTTGGACCATTTACGGGTTAAAGTGCAGGCATTGTACTACCCATTTCCAGGGCTCAAATCCGGCTATATGAAAATAACCGGTGTCCCTGAATCCCTTCACTAAATATTACTCTGCTTATACCCCAACAGCTCGTCAGGTCCCAAATACCATTCGTCTCCATTCACTCCTGTCTAATACGCTCGCGCACGCTTCCTGGAAGTCCAAGCCCCTCGCCCACAAAACCTTTACCCCCTCCCTCCAGCCTTTTCAAGGATGGCCCCTACCCTACCTTCCTTCCCCTACAGATTTATACGCTCTCCATGTCATTCTACTTTGATCCATTCTCTCTAAATGACCAAACCACCTCGACAACCCCTCTTCAGCCCTCTGACTAATACTTTTATTAACTCCACAAATTCTAATTTCCACACTCCGAATTTTCTGCATAATATTCACACCACACATTGCCCTTAGACAGGACATCTCCACTGCCTCCAACCACCTCCTCGCTGCAGCATTTATAACGCAAGCTTCACACCCATATAAGAGTGTTGGTGGTACTACTTTACTTTCATACATTCCCTTTGCCTCCATAGATAATGTTTTTTTGTCTCCACATACATGTATACCTCAACACACCACTCGCCTTTTTTCCTTCATCAATTCTATGATTAACCTCATCCTTCATAAATCCATCTGCTGACACGTCAACTCCCAAATATCTGAAAACATTCACTTCTTCCATACTCCTCCTTCCCAATTTGATATCCAATTTTTCTTTATCTAAATCATTTGATACCCTCATCACCTTACTCTTTTCTATGTTCACTTTCAACTTTCTACCTTTACACGCACTCCCAAACTCGTCTACTAACCTTTGCAATTTTTCTTTAGAATCTCCCATAAGCACAGTATCAGCAAAAAGTAACTGTGTCAATTCCCATTTTGTATTTGATTCCCCATAATTTAATCCCACCCCCCTCCCGAACACCCTAGCATTTACTTTTTACAACCCCATCTATAAAGATATTAAACCATGGTGACATCACACATCCCTGTCTAAGACCTACTTTTACCGGGAACTAGTCTCCCTCTCTTTTACACACCCTAACTTGAGCCTCACTATCCTCATAAAAACTCTTTACAGCATTTAGTAACTTACCATCTATTCCATATACTTGCAACATCTGCCACATTGTTCCCCTATCCACTCTATCATATGCCTTTTCTAGATCCATAAATGCAATAAAAACTTCCTTCCCTTTATCTAAATACTGGTCACACATATGCTTTAATATAAACACTTGATCTACACATCCCCTGCCCACTCTAAAACCTCCTTGCTCATCTGCAGTTCTACATTCTGTCTTGCCTCTAATTCTTTCAATAATAACCCTACCGTACACTTTTCCTGGTATACTCAGTAAACTTATTCCTCTATAATTTTTACAATCTCTTTTGTCCCCCCTGTCCTTTATATAAAGGGACTATACATGCTCTCTGCCAATCCTTGGTACCTTCCCCTCTTTCATACATTTATTAAACAAAAATACCAACCACTCCAACACTATATCCCCCCCCTGCTTTTAACATTTCTGTCATGATCCCGTCAGTTCCAGCTGCTTTACCCCCTTTCATTTTCATTCTACGTAATGCCTCGCGCACCTTCCCCACACTCATATCCTGCTCTTCTTCACTCCTACAAGATGGTAATAAATGTAGGTAGAGGCATATAAGATTAACCTGTCATCAGTTCATGAGACTGAAAGGAATGATCAGGAGTTCTTCCAGTGTAAAAAAAAAAAAAAAATTAACAGGCTTCCATTTCACATTCATATGACAGGACAGTAGTACCTCTCTGGATAGTTGCTGTCTTCCAACCTAGTATCTGTAGTGTAGTATTTATGAATCTTCAGAATAATTATACAAATTCATACCAATGTTTGTGAAATCACATGTAAATTTCTTGAATACAGTTTGTCTTGTTTTACATAAGCTATCACCTTTAATTCCAGGGCATGTTATCATGAAAAAATACCCACGTTCTCAGTTGTTTAGCTTCATAAAGAAGAGTGCTGCAGTCTTATTTGCTCTAGAAGTTGGGGCGTTTGGTGGCTTGTACTATGTTTATAACCGGATGAACACGGACAGAGGTAAGCTACAGTAATTTTGAGACGGTAATTATATTTATATATACTTGCCTGTAACTACAGTATCTGTTTGCAACAAATTATTTGTAGATAACACGTACTTAAATGGAGTTATGTTGGGGTGTTGTCATCTATTACATATCTGTTATTTAATTAAAAGTTTGAAGTTTACAGAAACACTCCATTCATTGCTCGTCTTCTATTTGTAAAGTGGTATTGTTTTATTTTTTTTTCTGCATTTTATATTTCCTTTATTTTTTTCTTAATTATTATCCTCTTCCCCTTCCTCTCTTTTTCTGCATCTTCTTCCCTCTCGTTTTTCTTCCTCTTTCTCCCTTTTCCTTATTTTTCTTCTTCCTGTTCTTTCCCTCTCACCCCATCTTGCTTACCCTTCTTTTCGTCCTCATCTTTGTCTTTTGTTCTCCCATCTTGAAGAAAGTTGTTGGAGTATAGAAACTTCTGGTAAGAAATTTGTCTGGATGCAAAATAGTAAATATAGAAGTCTTGAAGAAAAGGCTCCACCAGTGCTCCTCCAAGGCAAGTACCAGAGAAGCCTGGCCCCAGGCCAGGAGTTTACCTGGAGAGAGTTCCGGGGGTCAACGCGCCCACGGCCCGGTCTTTGACCAGGCCTCATGGTGGATCAGGGCCTGATCAACCAGACTGTTACTGCTGGCTGCACGCAATCCAACATACGAACCACACCCCGGCTGGTCAGGTACAGACTTTAGGTGCTTGTCCAGTGCCTGCTTGAAGACAGCCAGGGGTCTATTGGTAATCCCCCTTATGTATGCTGGGAGGCAGTTGAACAGTCTTGGGCCCCTGACATTTATTGTGTTGTCTCTTATCGTGCTAGTGACACCCCTGCTTTTCATTGGGGGATGTTGCATCGTCTGCTGAGTCTTTTGCTTTTGTAGGGAGTGATTTTCGTGTGCAAGTTCGGTACTAGTCCCTCTAGGATTTTCCGGGTGTATGTAATCATGTATCTCTCCTGCCTCCGTTCCAGGGAGTACAGGTTCAGGAACTTCAAATGTTCCCAGTAATTGAGGTGTTTAATCTCAGTTATGCATGCCGTGAAGGTTCTCTGTACATTTTCTAGGTCAGCGATTTCACCTGCCTTGAACGGTGCTGTTAGTGTGCAGCAATATTCAAGCCTAGATAGAACAAGCGACCTGAAGAGTGTCATCATGGGCTTTGCATCTCTAGTTTTGAAGGTTCTCATTATCCATCCTGTCAGTTTTCTAGCAGATGCTAATGATACAATGTTATGGTCCTTGAAGATGAGATCCTCCGACGTGATCACTCCCGGGACTTTGACGTTAGTTTTTCGCTCTATTGTGTGGTTGGAATTTGTTTTATACTCTGATGAAGTTTTAATTTCCTCATGTTTACTATATTGGAGTAATTGAAATTTCTCATTGTTGAACTTCACATTGTTTTCTGCAGCCCATTGAAAGATTTGGTTGATGTCCGCCTGGAGCCTTGCAGTGTCTGCAATGGAAGACAGTCATGCAGATTCGGGTGTCATCTGCAAAGGAAGACAGGGTGCTGTGGCTTACATCCTTGTCTGTCAGATATGAGGATGAGGAACAAGATGGGAGCGAGTACTGTGCCTTGTGGAACAGAGCTTTTCATCGTAGCCACCTCAGACTTTACTCTGTTGACTACTATTCTGTGTTCTATTTGTCAGAAAATTAAAGATCTATCTACCAACTTTAACTGTTATTCCTTTAGCACCAACTTTGTGCGCTATTACGTCATGGTCACACTTGTTGAAAGCTTTTGCAAAGTCTATGTATATTACATCTGCATTCTTTTTGTCTTCTAGTGCATCTAGGACCTTGTCCTAGTGATCCAGTAGTTGGGACAGACAGGAGAGACCTGCTCTAAACCCATGTTGCCCTGGGTTGTGTAATTGATGGGTATCCTACATGGGTGGCAATTTTGCTTCCTAGGACCCTTTCAAAGATTTTTATGATATGGGATGTTAGTGCTATCGGTCTGTAGTTCTTTGCTATTGCTTTACTGCCCCCTTTGTGGAGTGGGGCTATGTCTGTTGTGTTTAGTAACTGTGGGACGACCCCAGTGTCCATGCTCCCTCTCCATAGGATGTTAAAAGCACATGATAGGGGCTTCTTGCAGTTCTTGATGAACATGGAGTTCCATGAGTCTGGCCCTGGGGCATAGTGCATGGGCATGTCATTTATCACCTGTTCGAAGTCATTTGGCGTCAAGATAACGTCTGATAGGCTGTGGGAGTAGAAAACTCTTGAAAACCATCAAAAGGCATATCAGAGGTATCAGTGTATAGGTGTGCCTCATAAAAAATGCAGCAAGGAGGTAAAAGGCAGTAAAAAGAGCTTGTCTAAAATCATTGTATGGTGTCAATGTTATGACCGGAATAAAGTATATCAACATAAGATGTGTATGGTGGTATTAAATTTTTAATTAAAAAAGTAGAAGTGTTTTTGTGTGTTGAGTTCATTCTGTAGGAGGAAATTTGATTGCCTTTTCATGCATAAATGTATTATGTGTACTATACCTGGAGTTTACCTGGAGAGAGTTCCGGGGGTCAACGCCCCCGCGGCCCGGTCTGTGACCAGGCCGCCTGGTGGATCAGAACCTGATCAACCAGGCTGTTGCTGCTGGCTGCACGCAAACCAACGTACGAGCCACAGCCTGGCTGATCAGGAACTGACTTTAGGTGCTTGTCCAGTGCCAGCTTGAAGACTGCCAGGGGTCTGTTGGTAATCCCCCTTATGTATGCTGGGAGGCAGTTGAACAGTCTCGGGCCCCTGACACTTATTGTATGATCTCTTAACGTGCTAGTGACACCCCTGCTTTTCATTGGGGGGATGGTGCATCGTCTGCCAAGTCTTTTGCTTTCGTAGTGAGTGATTTTCGTGTGCAAGTTCGGTACTAGTCCCTCTAGGATTTTCCAGGTGTATATAATCATGTATCTCTCCCTCCTGCGTTCCAGGGAATACAGGTTTAGGAACCTCAAGCGCTCCCAGTAATTGAGGTGTTTTATCTCCGTTATGCGTGCCGTGAAAGTTCTCTGTACATTTTCTAGGTCGGCAATTTCACCTGCCTTGAAAGGTGCTGTTAGTGTGCAGCAATATTCCAGCCTAGATAGAACAAGTGACCTGAAGAGTGTCATCATGGGCTTGGCCTCCCTAGTTTTGAAGGTTCTCATTATCCATCCTGTCATTTTTCTAGCAGATGTGATTGATACAATGTTATGGTCCTTGAAGGTGAGATCCTCCGACATAAGCACTCCCAGGTCTTTGTCGTTGGTGTTTCGCTCTATTTTGTGGCCAGAATTTGTTTTGTACTCTGATGAAGATTTAATTTCCTCATGTTTACCATATCTGAGTAATTGAAATTTCTCATCGTTGAACTTCATATTGTTTTCTGCAGCCCACTGAAAGATTTGGTTGATGTCCGCCTGGAGCCTTGCAGTGTCTGCAATGGAAGACACTTGTCATGCAGATTCGGGTGTCATCTGCAAAGGAAGACACGGTGCTGTGGCTGACATCCTTGTCTATGTCGGATATGAGGATGAGGAACAAGATGGGAGCGAGTACTGTGCCTTGTGGAACAGAGCTTTTCACCGTAGCTGCCTCGGACTTTACTCTGTGTGTGATGAATGGTTTGAAAAACCGACAAGTTGAAGATTGAGACACTTATGCAGCATATGGGAATCTTTATTCAGGAAACGTTTCGCCACACAGTGGCTTCATCAGTCCAATACAAAGAGGAAGGCGTAAGGAGAGGAGGAGTATGAGGTAATCAGTCCCTCAGCCTGGAGTCGATGTGTTCAGTCCATCAATCTTGTAGAATGTACAGCATAGGGCCGTAGACGTGGCTTATATACTGTAGTGAGGTGACTTGAAGCAGGCGGAGGCGGGGTCATAGTGGTACCATCCACTAGTCGAAGTAGGTCTTTGTCCAAAGGTTGAACAAGCGTTGAAGAATTCTTTGTAAGAAGATCCCATGATGCTGCAGTGTCTGACAGTTGTGATGAATGATTGATGGACTGAACACATCGACTCCAGGCTGAGGGACTGATTACCTCATACTCCTCCTCTCCTTACGCCTTCCTCTTTGTATTGGAGTGATGAAGCCACTGTGTGGCGAAACGTTTCCTGAATAAAGATTCCCATATGCTGCATAAGTGTCTCAATCTTCAACTTGTCGGTTTTTCAAACCATTCATCACAACTGTCAGACACTGCAGCATCATGGGATCTTCTTACAAAGAATTCTTCAACGCTTGTTCAACCTTTGGACAAAGACCTACTTCGACTAGTGGATGGTACCACTATGACCCCGCCTCCGCCTGCTTCAAGTCACCTCACTACAGTATATAAGCCACGTCTACGGCCCTATGCTGTACATTCTACAAGATTGATGGACTGAACACATCGACTCCAGGCTGAGGACTGATTACCTCATACTCCTCCTCTCCTTACGCCTTCCTCTTTGTATTGGACTGATGAAGCCACTGTGTGGCGAAACGTTTCCTGAATAAAGATTCCCATATGCTGCATAAGTGTCTCAATCTTCAACTTTACTCTGTTGACGACTACTCTCTGTGTTCTGTTAGTGAGGAAATTATAGATCCATCGACCGACTTTTCCTGTTATTCCTTTAGCACGCATTTTGTGCGCTATTACGCCATGGTCACACTTGTCAAAGGCTTTTGCAAAGTCTGTATATATTACATCTGCATTCTTTTTGTCTTCTAGTGCATTTAGGACCTTGTCGTAGTGATCCAATAGTTGAGACAGACAGGAGCGACCTGTTCTAAACCCATGTTGCCCTGGGTTGTGTAACTGATGGGTTTCTAGATGGGTGGTGATCTTGCTTCTTAGGACCCTTTCAAAGATTTTTATGATATGGGATGTTGGTGCTATTGGTCTGTAGTTCTTTGCTGTTGCTTTACTGCCCCCTTTGTGGAGTGGGGCTATGTCTGTTGTTTTTAGTAACTGTGGGACGACCCCCGTGTCCATGCTCCCTCTCCATAGGATGGAAAAGGCTCGTGATAGGGGCTTCTTGCAGTTCTTGATGAACACAGAGTTCCATGAGTCTGGCCCTGGGGCAGAGTGCATGGGCATGTCATTTATCGCCTGTCCAAAGTCATTTGGCATCAGGATAACATCGGATAGGCTTGTGTTAATCAAATTTTGTGGCTCTCTCATAAAAAATTAATTTTGATCTTCGACTCTCAGTCTGGTTAGCGGCTTGCTAAAAACTGAGTCATATTGGGACTTGAGTAGCTCACTCATTTCCTTGCTGTCATCTGTGTAGGACCCATCTTGTTTAAGTAGGGGCCCAATACTGGACGTTCTCGATTTTGATTTGGCATAGGAGAAGAAATACTTTGGATTTCTTTCGATTTCATTTATGGCTTTTAGTTCTTCCCGCGATTCCTGACTCCTAAAGGATTCTTTTAGCTTAAGTTCGATGCTTGCTATTTCTCTGACCAGTGTCTCCCTACGCATTTCAGATATATTAACCTCTTTTAGCCGCTCTGTTATTCTTTTCCGTCGCCTGTAAAGGGAGCGCCTGTCTCTTTCTATTTTACATCTACTACTCCTTTTTCTTAGAGGAATAAGCCTTGTGCATACATCGAGTGCCACCGAGTTAATCTGTTCTAGGCATAAGTTGGGGTCTGTGTTGCTTAGTATATCTTCCCAGCTTATATCGGTTAGGACTTGGTTTACTTGGTCCCACTTTGTTTTTGTTATTGAAGTTGAATTTGGTGAATGCTCCCTCGTGACTAGTCTCATTATGTCGGTCTGGGGCTCCACGCATACATGTCTGAACCTCAATTATGTTGTGATCTGAGTATATTGTTTTTGATATGGTGACATTTCTTATCAGATCATCATTGTTAGTGAAGATGAGGTATAGTGTATTCTCCAGTCTAGTAGGCTCTATTATTTGCTGGTTTAAATTGAATTTTGTGCAGAGATTTAAAAGCTCGTGTGAGTGTGAGTTTTCATCAGAGCTGCCTCCTGGTGTTATTACTGCAACAATATTATTTGCTATATTCCTCCATTTTAGGTGCCTTAAGTTGAAATCCCCCAGGAGCAAGATGTTGGGTGCAGGAGCTGGAAGATTTTCCAGACAGTGGTCAATTTTTAACAGCTGTTCCTGGAATTGCTGGGATGTTGCATCCGGAGGCTTGTAGACTACCACAATGACTAGGTTTTGGTTCTCGACCTTTACTGCTAAAACTTCCACTACATCATTTGAGGCATTAAGCAGTTCTGTGCAAACAAGTGACTCTGCAATGTACAAGCATTTTTTTTTTTAATTTTAATATTTTTATTTTTATTTAATTTTAAATTAATTTTTATTTAATTATTTTTTATTTTTATTTAATTTATCTTTTCATTCTGTTTAGTTAATTTATTAAACATTTTGTCCTACTGTATTTTTATATGTGTGAAAATGAAAATGTTTATTTCCTTGCAGAGCTTACAATACATAGTTACATATTATAAAATATTAATTACAAAGAAGGCCACTAGCATGCCTAGGCATTTCGGTACATTATAAAGATTGTGGAAAAAATATGGATAAGATAAGATTTCGTTCGGATTTTTAGCCCCGGAGGGTTAGCCACCCAGGATAACCCAAGAAAGTCAGTGCGCCATCGAGGACTGTCTAACTTATTTCCATTGGGGTCCTTAATCTTGTTCCCCAGGATGCGACCCACACCAGTCGACTGACACCCAGGTACCTATTTGCTGCTAGATGAACAGGACAACAGGTGTAAGGAAACGTGTCGAAATGTTTCCACCCGCCGGGAATCGAACCCGGACCCTCCGTGTGTGAAGCGGGAGCTTTAGCCACCAGGCCACCGGGCCACCTATAATACCATTTTTTTTTTTTTTTTTCAGATTTCCGGTATTACATGAGCAACAACTACAGTTTTGGACTTGAAGGTAAATATGAAATGCAGATACTTTATATTTTGAAAAAAAATAGTTCTTACAGATCACATACGTGGGATTACCAACGGGAATAGGATATCACGTAATAGTGAATTCATGTAAAGCAAATCCATTTAAAAGAATGGGAGAACTGTATATAAATTTCCAAAACAATAATTAATATAGTAGTAAAATATGTATTTTTTTATTATTATTTATTATTATCACACCGGCCGATTCCCACCAAGGCAGGGTGGCCCGAAAAAGAAAAACTTTCACCATCATTCACTCCATCACTGTCTTGCCAGAAGGGTGCTTTACACTACAGTTTTTAAACTGCAACATTAACACCCCTCCTTCAGAGTGCAGGCACTGTACTTCCCATCTCCAGGACTCAAGTCCGGCCTGCCGGTTTCCCTGAATCCCTTCATAAATGTTACTTTGCTCACACTCCAACAGCACGTCAAGTATTAAAAACCATTTGTCTCCATTCACTCCTATCAAACACGCTCACGCATGCCTGCTGGAAGTCCAAGCCCCTCGCACACAAAACCTCCTTTACCCCCTCCCTCCAACCCTTCCTAGGCCGACCCCTACCCCGCCTTCCTTCCACTACAGACTGATACACTCTTGAAGTCATTCTGTTTCGCTCCATTCTCTCTACATGTCCGAACCACCTCAACAACCCTTCCTCAGCCCTCTGGACAACAGTTATGTTACTTTATTACACAATATAACATAGGAAAATATCAACAGAATTAGTTGATAATTCTTGTATTCCCTGGAGAAATGATAAATTGTTCAGGTGGAAGATAACCAAATATCCTTGTCTTATTCATTTTTAAATAGAGTTGTCACCTTACACGGTGCAGTAGTTACCCCAGTTTCAGCGAGGGATACATTCCAAGACCTACAGTGGGTACCTGAAACTATGGATAGTAGTGAACCCTGTATACCGTATGTCATTTTTTGTTTATATACATACCTGTAGTAAAGTTTAATTGATAAATTATGCAAAATACGTAAGTCTAGAATTAGCACTTTTTCATGGATTGGGAGCATTTCACAACTTCTCTTAGGCTTTGAACAACTGCCACCATCACTATTTTTGCACTTTGGGGCCATTATTAATCAAAATTAAGGGTTATTTTTGGGCTACAAAAACCATGTATAACTGAAAAACAAGTTTTTCTTTTTAGATTCAGTAAATTATACAGGAGAAAGGGGTTACTAGCATCTTTATCCAGGCATTTTAGTCGCCTCTTACAACACACATGAATTACGGAGGAAAAATTCATTTCCATTTCCCCACGGGGTATACAGTATTAATAATCTTATTGATGAGTTACCTTAAGCTTCGCCATAAGCTAGTAAGTGTTGTAACAGTAAGTACTGTAGATAAAAGCCTTGCTGTTATTTATAACAAGTAGAGCCATTTTTTTTTCCAAATTGTTTCTGGAATTGCAGTGGAACCTCAAATATCGAACTTTCTTCGGTCCAGAAGGCTGTTCGAGTGCCTTTTCCGAATGAATTTATTCCCATCAGGAATAATGCAAATTAGATGAGTCCATTTCAGACCCTCAAAAATACACTTATAAAAGCACTTACAAAAATACACATACATAATTGGTCGTGTTGGGAGCAGTTCGATTTTTGAGGTTCCACTGTATTTTGAATACAAATATAAAGACTTCAGTGACTGTTTTGGAACACTTCTTATTTCATTATATACAAGGATTAATGGTGAATTTTTGCTTGCAGTCACACTAAACTACTGTATTTAGGAAATTTTGGGGAATGAGATATTTAGATCTGTAAAATGCTACATATATTTATATTTTACTTCTTAGTTACTGTTTCTTTTATGGTAAATATCTTGATTTGACAGTGTTGTATTTTAGGCTTCGTGAATCATGTTTTAATTTCATTTGGAGGTGTACAGGAGTTATGAAAATTTATGTTGAAAAATGAAAAAAAAAATTAAATGTCAATTCTGTACTATGGTCAGAATGCAGTTATGATATACAGTATATTTAAGATACAGCAATAACAATCCTGCAGCTAGATTCAACAAATGAATTTCATGCACAAGAAATATTGTCTGAATAGAGCTGGTGGCTATTATTAAACATCATTACTTCAGTGAAGTAGCCTGATTGTCAAAGCCTTTATTTACCCTGTTAGATTTACTGACACTTTTTTTTTTTTTTACAGTATTTTACAGTGTTGGTGAATATTTAAACAAACAAGATAAAACAAGAGAATTTGACCAACATATTTGGTCCAAGCAGTTTCCAGTAAGTGACAGTAAAAGGGAAGAATCACTAGTAAAGCAGGAGTGAAGATTTTTGCCTATGAAATTTACAGCTTCCGGCTGCACTTATGAGGTAAAGAGTTCTGTAACTGTGTTTATATGCATCTACTATCTCAGTACAGTGGAACCTTGACTTACGAATGCCCCAACATAGGAGTTTTTCGAGATATGAGCCGTCGCTCGGTCGATTTTTTGTTCTGAATTAAGAGTCAAAATTCGAGTTTTGAGCGAGCTTCCCCCTCAAGGTAGGTTCCTTGACACTGGTGAAGGGCTCTTGATCTAGGGAATTGGATCTGTGCTCCAGTTTCCTAAATTAAGCCTGAATACCTTCCATCCCCCCCCCACAGGCGCTGTATAATCCTATGGATTTAGCGCTTCCCCATAATAATAATAATGAGCGAGCTTCAGAATGCTGCGACTAGTTGGTGCAGTGAACACCACAACATCCACTGAGCAGTGCACGTGTTTACCTCGCCGTGGAAGCATTTCTCTTGTGTTTTGCTTGCTTTTTATGCAGTTACTGTATTTTGCTAAATTTCTTTTTTCTAACCATGGGTCCTAAGAAAGTAAGTGCAAAGGACAGTGCTGAGAAGAAAAAGAGGATGATGTCCATGGAATTAAAGCATGAAATCAGATAAACACAAGCGAGGTGTGTGGGTTGTGGACTTGGCCAGGCAGTACCAGTGTGGTACTTCTGTGATATGTACAATACTAAAGCAGGAGTCAATAAAGGCTATAGCGCCAGCCAAGGGCATTACGGTAATTGTAGCAGTTAATTTCAGCAGTAAAGAGTAGCATTAAGAGTGTAGCAAGTAAGTTAAGTGATTAAGAGATAGAAAAAGGATGAAATGAAACAAACTCCTGCAATGATGATGATGATGATGATGATGATAGGGTTTATAGGGCCACTGACAGCATAATCACTCTGCTTATCTTTTCCACCCTCAACCTCTGCCAGCATCTCTTCTCCAAGGTAAATATGTATGTATACTTTATAAAACCAGTTTTCTTTACATTCTCTATTGCATTTATGGATTTAGAAAAGGCATATGATAGAGTGGATAGAGGAGCAATGTGGCAAATGTTGTAAGTATATGGAATAGGTGGTAAGTTATTAACCCTTTGAGGGTCGACAGGCCCTCTCCAAAACTCGTTCTCAGGGTCGGCCAAATTTAAAAAAAAAAAAATTATTTTCTCTTATGAAAAGATAGAGAATCTTTTCCCGATCATAACGACACCAAAAGTTTGAAATTTGATAGAAAACTTACGGAATTATGCTCTCGCAAAGTTAGCGGTCTCGGCGATGTTTACGGATCGGCGACTTTGCCCACTTTGAGCCCCATTTTCGGCCAATTTCACTGTACTAGTTGACAAAAAACATGAATATTTCGCTAGAACTCCATTTTTTCTATCGAATGGGTGCAAGAAACCACCCATTTATAAATTCAACTATCCAGTACAGTGGTCAGAATTTAGCAATTTTGCCAATTTCACACAAATTTCAAAAGATGCCAATTTCGGAATAGGGTCCAGAATAAACAAGAAAGACATTCCTGGCACTAAAATGACATTTCCTCTAGTCATTAGTCACGTCTCAAGGCCCCTCTTATATTCTTTTGCTTTCCACTTTGAATTTTTATTCTCACAAAAAATATAAGATTTACTGTTATGCAGACTACTGCATTAGTGTAAAAAATGGTATAAATATTATTGGTGCACTTGTGAAAGAATATTAGACTCACCAGTTGACGTGTATTGCACGCTTGGCACGATTTGTTTACTTTTGAAGTTTGGTAAAAATCGAACATTTCTGCTACTTTGAGCTCAATTTCAAGGCACCTTTCATTGTAAAACCAGTCAAAATCATCTCAATTTCAGTAATATGTCTTCCATTCTATAAAATGAGACCAAGAAAACTAGAATACAACAATAAATACTATACGAAAATACACTGCAAAGTCGCTGATTTATTAAAAAAAAATGGAAAAAGGTTTTTTTTTCTCATGCACCGTGTGCTGCAGGATTTTTTTTAGACTGTGCACACTGACCACATAGACCCATTCTTTCATATGAAGGCCTACCAGCTTTCTCCCACTAGATTTGAGGTCGCTAGAATTTATGAGTACTAGTACGTCAAAAACCCCTACGCGTAAGACGTACTAGTACGACGAAAACCCTCAAAGGGTTAAATGCTGTAAAGAGTTTTTATGAGGATAGTGAGGCTCAGGTTAGGGTGTGTAGAAGAGAGGGAGACTACTTCCCGGTAAAAGTAGGTCTTAGACAGGGATGTGTAATGTCACCATGGTTGTTTAATATATTTATAGATGGGGTTGTAAAGGAAGTAAATGCTAGGGTGTTCGGGAGAGGGGTGGGATTAAATTTTGGGGAATCAAATTCAAAATGGGAATTGACAGTTACTTTTTGCTGATGATACTGTGCTTATGGGAGATTCTAAAGAAAAATTGCAAAGGTTAGTGGATGAGTTTGGGAATGTGTGTAAAGGTAGAAAGTTGAAAGTGAACATAGAAAAGAGTAAGGTGATGAGGGTGTCAAATGATTTAGATAAAGAAAAATTGGATATCAAATTGGGGAGGAGGAGTATGGAAGAAGTGAATGTTTTCAGATACTTGGGAGTTGACGTGTCGGCAGATGGATTTATGAAGGATGAGGTTAATCATAGAATTGATGAGGGAAAAAAGGCGAGTGGTGCGTTGAGGTATATGTGGAGTCAAAAAACGTTATTTATGGAGGCAAAGAAGGGAATGTATGAAAGTATAGTAGTACCAACACTCTTATATGGGTGTGAAGCTTGGGTGGTAAATGCAGCAGTGAGGAGACGGTTGGAGGCAGTGGAGATGTCCTGTTTAAGGGCAATGTGTGGTGTAAATATTATGCAGAAAATTCAGAGTGTGGAAATTAGGAAAAGGTGTGGAGTTAATAAAAGTATTAGTCAGAGGGCAGAAGAGGGGTTGTTGAGGTGGTTTGGTCATTTAGAGAGAATGGATCAAAGTAGAATGACATGGAAAGCATATAAATCTATAGGGGAAGGAAGGCGGGGTAGGGGTCGTCCTCGAAAGGGTTGGAGAGAGGGGGTAAAGGAGGTTTTGTGGGCAAGGGGCTTGGACTTCCAGCAAGCGTGCGTGAGCGTGTTAGATAGGAGTGAATGGAGACGAATGGTACTTGGGACCTGACGATCTGTTGGAGTGTGAGCAGGGTAATATTTAGTGAAGGGATTCAGGGAAACCGGTTATTTTCATATAGTCGGACTTGAGTCCTGGAAATGGGAAGTACAATGCCTGCACTTTGAAGGAGGGGTTTGGGATATTGGCAGTTTGGAGGGATATGTTGTGTATCTTTATATGTGTGTGCTTCTAGACTGTTGTATTCTGAGCAACTCTGCAAAAACAGTGATAATGTGCGAGTGTGGTGAAAGTGTTGAATGATGATGAAAGTATTTTCTTTTTGGGGATTTTCTTTCTTTTTTGGGTCACCCTGCCTCGGTGGGAAACGGCTGACTTGTTGGGGAAAAAAAAAAAAAAAATTCTCTGATGTTTTTATACAGCATTTCATGTTTTTAAATATTTTGTTTCAATGTTTTCCTTATGAAACTAGTGATCTAGTGCAGTTAACCTCACGACCACACTGTTTTCTCTTATAAGACCTCAGAAGGGGAAGCATGTGAAGATATGGTCAGAGTGGGAGCGGGAATGGCCGCCACCACTTGTCACATAATGACATTTTATTCATTCTAGAGTATATATCATGTTTCTATGTTATTTATGTTGTTTATTATATCATATTAGATCAATTGTGATAGATAAATAAGCCATAGAGTTGATATTAGCATTACATATTGAATTATTTTGTCCTGCCTCATGAGAGCAGGAATTCCGCTGGAATGGATTAATGGCATATCATTTAATTTAAATGAGGAAAATTGATCTGATATATGAGCAAATTGAGTTGCAAGCTAGGTCATGGAACAGATTAAACTCGTAAGTCGAGGTTCCACTGTATATGTTAAACTGATGATTACCATACTTAAGTATTTGTGTATAGAGTACATTTGTCATGAATCATCATAATTTTGGTCATAGCTTCAGTATACCATGCTTGTCATTGAAGTATGCTGATTCCCCTCTAAAGCCCTGACCACACAGTAGGTTGTGTCTTGCTCATTGGGACATCTTTCGACCATTTAGGAATTGATAGGTCTCATTCTTCAAGGTTTCATAAGGTAAATTTCCCAATAAATTGTGGATGGTGTGGAAGTGGCCTGATATCCTTTCCCTAGTAGATCTATCACAACCCAGAGGTTCTCATTGTGACTTCAAATCTGGGGAATTTCCTGGCCAATCATTGGCAATGGGTACCCCTGCCACAATGCCACTGTCTTGTATAATAACATTGCACCACAATGTGTGAAAGATTCAGGCAAATGATAACAGAGCAGTTCTGGGTATGTTATTACAGTTAATGCTAGTGCTGGTGTTTTTCCTAGGCTTCCTGGGATGTACTTTTGCAATATTTTACATGCTCGTTCCATCTTGCGTGCTTTTAATTTCAAACTATTTTATGTCTTAAAATTAGAGTTTATCAACTAAGATATGAACAACATTATTGGCATTTTTGGGTTTTAGCTTACAGAAGTGGTATAATGGCTGCTACGAAGATCATATACTACGTGGGGGGCTGCTCCCTTGCAGGATATTTACTGCTGAAGCTGGTCGAACGTGACCCTGAGACACTCCGCAAGGTTAGGCTGTTTTCCACCACTATTTCTGTGTGGAATGCCCTCACTAGGTGACTAGTAGTTAACAGTGAAGGCTTTAGAGTGGGGAAATTTAATTAAATGTTGGTCTGTCAGTTATGCTTTTGCTTCTTTCCCAGCTAAATTTATAGAAGGGCTGTTGTCTCCTCTTCTGTTTGTACATGCTAACACATCTTTGTACTAGTCCATATTATGTCATTTCAGCTAATCTCGTAATTATAGATGGATTGATTTAAAACCCTTTTTTAGTTGAGAATGTAAATGTATGGTAGAAATACTGTTGTAGATAATTTAGTGTAATAGTACTAGTTTCCTGTGATATGCAAGGTAATATGAAATGTTGGGTATTGCTCTGCATGTACTAACCTGTAAGTATTCTCTTATATATGGCTGCAGAGGTCAAGTCTTAGCCTCTGGCCCCCACCTCTCAACTTGTCCCTTGGCCAGATTCACTAGGCTTGTGGGCACTATCATACTTACTTTTCAAACTGTGTGGAGTCCACCTACAGCACATCTTTGAGGTTATTCCACTTCCCAACCACCCTGAGACTGAAGAAATGTAGTATTTCCTACCATCCCTGTGACTCGTCTGTCTTGAGCTTCTAGCTATGTCCCTCAGCGTGTTTCCCTACGACTCAAACAGCCTCTCCCTGTTTGCCCTATCAATACCTCTGAATATTTTGTATATTATTGTTTCTACCCTGCTTCTGTTGTCCAGGGTCATTAGATTAAATTTTTGTATTCTCTCCTTATTGCTCATACCCCTTAGGTTTGGAATTAGTTTTGTTGCATACTTCTGCACTTTCTCCAATTCCTTAACATGCTTCGTTATGTGTAGGTTAAATACAAGTACTGTGTACTCCAAGATGGACCTGACTTGCATTATATAAAGCACCCAGAATGACACTTGAATCTTGAAGACCACTCTGTGTCATTCAGGCGAGCATTGGCTATGGAGGTTATTCAGTTGATGTGAGCCTCTGGCAATATGGTAGGCTCTGTGCTTACTCCTCACCTATTTGTGATTGCAGGGGTCAGCTATCAAATCCCGGCCCTGCCTCTTAACTTACCACTCCTTAGCCTCATGGGCCTTATGTGACCTGCTCTTAAAACTGTGTATGGAGCCTTCCTCTACCACTTCCTCTCTGAGATCATTGTATTTGTGTGTTCTCGTTTGTGAACCACACAACACGTACAGCTATCACATACTAGAGGCACCTGGTGCCTCTGGAACTTTTCAAGTCCTGTTGACATTAATCACCTTTTGGGTAATTGTATCATTATCAGAGAACACAAAGGACTAATTTTTTGTCTGTTCACTCATTTTGCCTACTTGACTTTCAGAAAGCTCTGCTTTCAGTGGAAACACCTGTGATTATTATTATTATTATTATTATTATTATTATTATTATTGTGGAAACTGACTTATTACGCCATCTTTGACATTGCTTGTTAGCTCATAAGTTCTTATTCCAATAGGTCGCCTAAGCCTTGTACCACCTTATGACCTTTTTGGGTTTAGTGCATTTTGTGATGCATGTATAACAAAATAAAAATTTCCATGCCTTAGAGCTGAAAATAGATTAGTAATAGTAAGATGAAATATTGATTAGAGCTAGTGAATAGTTGTATTATTTACCCCTTACCCATTCTATGGGCAGTAGTTAAAAGATTACAGTGGCACAAAAATAGGTCTAGGAATTGGTTCTAACATTTTCTTACCTAAGCAAATGACTCTTACAGGTGTAGTGCTTGGTTTTGTTTATAATAATTAGATAAGCAAATTATTGTTTACAAATATAATGAATTCCGTAACAATTAGCAATAAGTTAGTTGAATAGTTAATGAATTCAGTCAAAAATATATTTGATATTACAGAGACACTAGTGTAAGGGATTGCCGGGATGGAAGGCCTTGTTGATTTAGGAAATTACAATTGCTAGGAGTTACAGTAGGCAAAGTTGGGATATTTTTCTAGAATCATTGGAAATATGTCATTTTGAATGTATATAAAATGCATACCATAACTGTATTGGCTGATAAGAAGAAAAGGAAAGGTTGAATAGTTTAGACATTTCTAATTAAGAGCTTAAATTTAGGATGAGGGACGACTTATATTTGTAACAGCATCAGTTATAATTATTCCATTTTATTATAGTTATCAAATTATCCATTAGATTCTTTTGATGCTCATTAATGTTTCTCTTTCAGTAGAAACTGCCTGAGGGGAAACAAATAAATTATGAAACAGAAGCTCAGAAGCGCAATGCTCTATTTATGTGTGTGCTGAAGAATGCTGCAGCCGGAGATGATCCTGAAGTAGCTGCTAGGAAGGCACGAGAGATGTATCAAGAGGAACAGGCTCGCAAGGCATCTTGAATATTCTTATTCAGTTGTACATATTTGATAATTACACTTGAGGAAATTGCTTTCAGGTTAGTCTTTACAATTATAAATAATGGATCCGTCGCAAGCTTCCACCTATTCTATCATCTTGGAACGTATGAAGCAGAGAACAGATGAACTAGCACAAAGAGCAGAGGAAAGACGTTCTGAGAAAGAGAGTAATGCAGCTGTAGCTGAAAATGCTGATTATTTCCTTGAAACTTTTCAACGTATGAAGAATGACTTAAAAAGAAAGATTGAAGAAGCAAGAAGTGTAAACAAAGAAAATATGTTGTTATACTTTGATGATTTGGTAAAGGATTTTCAACAAATGCAGCAATTCTTAAATGAATCCTCCATGTTTTTAGCTTCTTTCCAAATTAAGAAAGCCTTAAATGACATGAAAGAGTTAAATGATCAAATTCAGTGCGTAATCGAGGAGCTTCAGCCGAAGAAAAAGTTTGGCTTTGGGAAGAAAAAGTTGGCAGAAAAAAGTGAAAAGGCTAAAGATATTAAAGCAGACACCATTGACAGCAGCATTTCAAAGCATAGCACCTTAGACATATTACTCCAAAAGCAATTTTTTGGTTTTAAAGACCAGAGAGATCAGACACTGATAATGTCAGCTACTGAACTGGAAAACCGACAGTTAAACCTGCAAAACTTGGAAGATTGTAAGGTTATTGCTCTTGGAAATCCAAGCACATTACAAGTGGCCTCGCTTAGAAATTGCACAGTGGTAGTTGGTCCAACTTCAAGATCAGCATTCATTAAAGACTGTATTAATTGTAAATTTGTGATTGCTAGTCAGCAAGTACGCATTCATGGCACACAAGATACACAGTTCTATTTACATGTTACAGCAGCAGCTATAATAGAAAATTGCCAGAATGTTAAATTTGCACCTTACAACCTTAACTACTCAGAATTAAATGACCATTATTGCCAAAGTGGTTTAGATTTAAGTACTAACCAGTGGAACAAAATTGATGACTTTGATTGGTTGAACGAGAATGAAAAGTCCCCTAATTGGTCCGAAATTCCTGAGAGCGAAAGAATTGACAACTGGTTAGAGTAAACATTGCATTACTGCACAAAGTGCAATATTGATGAATTGATATTTTTGTAGCTTGGGATTTTTCTCAAATTTACTTAATCAAATGTATCTGGAAACAAGTGACATTGATTGCTTTAAACTGCAAAATTATTTTGCTCTGCTGCTGTATTTGTACTAGGAGTAAAAATTGCTTATAAATGTTGATGAATTAAGACTTAAATCTTAATTCATGCTGAAATATTTTAACATTTTTTACCTCTAACATTACTCTTCTATCATTTCTGCTAAAGCTTTCTCACCTCACAAAAGTGGCAAAAGGGGTAATGATGGAACATGATTTATGCATCACCCACCACCAGTGTATCATAGATCATAATGTACATTATGATTATTATAGTGCAAGAAACTATCTGGTAAATGCCATTATATAACAAAAATAATATTTAATTATTAAGAATAGGAAGTTGCACACAGTTTCAAATACAGTAAGCTGTCTCATAAAGCACCTTTATATAGTGCAGTTTTTTGTAAATGCAATTGAAAAACTGCATCCAAAATTGAATAGCACATGAAAAGGCCTTCAGTGTATGTGCTGTTCAGTTTTTGATGCACTTTTTCAGTAGTATTTGCAATATATACAATAGCTTTATAAGAAAACTTACATTATGTTAATCATTGGCATTTCCTTAATCTAATAAAATAATGGAGTCTTCACAAGATATAAATACTCGGATCCAATGCACGGATTGTCGGAGTATATACCTTATCACTATGACAAAGAACTCCCTGAAAACCCACTCAAAGTTTTGGGGGTATTTAACCTTTCTTACCTCTTTTCCTGTTTACCCACCTTTTTCACTACTTCATCCTTCCCTATTCCTGGCATCATTCTTATGTCTTATAAAAATGTAGGGAGTATAGTTATATATTTCTACTATTGAATGCTGAACCCACTGATGCCTTAAGTTTCAATTTGGTAAATATACAGAGAATTGTACATTCATTCTTAGTTTTATAATTTCTCCTCTGAAGGTGAAAACCTCATGGGATCAGCAAGCCAGATTGACATTTTGGTAATCTTTTTCTTTATCCCCATCGGCCATCTCTCACTAAGGTAGGGTTACCCAAAAAGAGGAAACTTGTTCACCTATATAATATCCAGTCAAATGAAGATGAAAAAGGTTTTTCTTGTTCTGACCCAGCATTATACAGAAATACTCATGTATATTAGTTGGGGTTGACATTTTCAGTTTCAGCATGCATTATCATCACTGCAGTGGTGATTACACTAATCAAAGGAAGTGTAAGATTAAATTTAGGATCACCTATATATTGTATAGCAATAAACATCATACATACTGTCTTGTTTTGATCAACCTGCCTGAATATTTTGTACCATATATGTACTGATATACTGTATATCAGTATACATATATTGTATATCAGTACATATATGTTAGACAAGTTGTAAACAAAGATTAGACATGAAATTTTAACCTCTGATTGAGGACTTGTACATTCCATGCCTACATTGATGGGTGGTCCCTTATAGCAGGTTCTCTGATTGTCTCCAAGAGGAAATGATAAGTTCCTGATCAGCTGTGCTCTGATACCTGTTGGATGGCTTTGCTAGTACTAACAGCCTGACTGGTCAGGCCATCAACCAGGACGCCTGATATGAGACTGGACTAGTGGCAGTGACCCCTAGAATTTACAACAGGTATACTGTACATTGATTTGCAGTATCAACGTTAGTCCTCCCTTTTTGTGTTGTCCCTCCCTCATACTACTACCTGTTGTCCTCTACTATCTATCACTGTTGTCATTCAGCACTGAATGATCTACATAGGTTTTTGCACTTAACATGAATGTAGTAATCATACCGGAGTGATGATTTCGTGCACTGGGCAGAGAGGAATGACATCTTATGGGAGAAAAGAGGAGCCAGAGGTAGACATTGAGTGTGTGTGTGCACTAACCTAGTTGTGGTTGCAGGAGTCAAGTCACAGCTCCTGGCCCCACCTCTTCACTGGCCACTACTAGGTCACTTTTCCTGTTCCATGAGCTTTATCATTTTTTTTTTTTTCAACAAGTCGGTCGTCTCCCACCGAGGCAGGGTGACCCAAAAAAAAAGAAAGAAAATCCCCAAAAAGAAAATACTTTCATCATCATTCAACACTTTCACCACACTCACACATTATCACTGCTTTTGCAGAGGTGCTCAGAATACAACAGTTTAGAAGCATATACGTATAAAGATACACAACATATCCCTCCAAACTGCCAATATCCCAAACCACTCCTTTAAAGTGCAGGCATTGTACTTCCCATTTCCAGGACTCGAGTCCGACTATATGAAAATAACCGTTTCCCTGAATCCCTTCACTAAATATTACCCTGCTCACACTCCAACAGATCGTCAGGTCCCAAGTATCATTCGTCTCCATTCACTCCTATCTAACACGCTCATGCACGCTTGCTGGAAGTCCAAGCCCCTCGCCCACAAAACCTCCTTTACCCCCTCTTTCCAACCCTTTCGAGGACGACCCCTACCCCTCTTTCCTTCCCCTATAGATTTATATGCTTTCCATGTCATTCTACTTTGATCCATTCTCTCTAAACGACCAAACCACCTCAACAACCCCTCTTCTGCCCTCTGACATGCTTTTATTAACTCCACACCTTCTCCTAATTTCCACACTCCGAATTTTCTGCATAATATTTACACCACACATTGCCCTTAGACAGGACATCTCCACTGCCTCCGTCTCCTCGCTGCTGCATTTACCACCCAAGCTTCACATCCATATAAGAGTGTTGGTACTACTATACTTTCATACATTCCCTTCTTTGCCTCCATAGATAACGTTTTTTGACTCCACATATACCTCAACGCACCACTCACCTTTTTTCCCTCATCAATTCTATGATTAACCTCATCCTTCATAAATCCATCCGCTGACACGTCAACTCCCAAGTATCTGAAAACATTCACTTCTTCCATACTCCTTCTCCCCAATTTGATATCCAATTTTTCTTTATCTAAATCATTTGATACCCTCATCACCTTACTCTTTTCTATGTTCACTTTCAACTTTCTACCTTTACACACATTCTCAAACTCATCCACTAACCTTTGCAATTTTTCTTTAGAATCTCCCATAAGCACAGTATCATCAGCAAAAAGTAACTGTGTCAATTCCCATTTTGAATTTGATTCCCCATAATTTAATCCCACCCCTCTCCCAAACACCCTAGCATTTACTTCTTTTACAACCCCATCTATAAATATATTAAACAACCATGGTGACATTACACATCACTGTCTAAGACCTACTTTTACCGGGAAGTATTCTCCCTCTCTTCTACACACCCTAACCTGAGCCTCACTATCCTCATAAAAGCTCTTTACAGCATTTAGTAACTTACCACCTATTCCATAAACTTGCAACATCTGCCACATTGCTCCTCTATCCACTCCATCATATGCCTTTTCTAAATCCATAAATGCAATAAAAACTTCTCTACCTTTATCTAAATACTGTTCACATATATGCTTCAATGTAAACACTTGATCTACACATCCCCTACCCACTCTGAAGCCTCCTTGCTCATCCGCAATTCTACATTCTGTCTTGCCTCTAATTCTTTCAATTATAACTCTACCGTATACTTTTCCTGGTATACTCAGTAAACTTATTCCTCTATAATTTTTACAATCTCTTTTGTCCCCTTTCCCTTTATATAAAGGGACTATACATGCTCTCTGCCAATCCCTAGGTACCTTCCCCTCTTTCATACATTTATTAAACAAAAGTACCAACCACTCCAACACTATATCCCCCCCCTGCTTTTAACATTTCTGTCATGATCCCATCAGTTCCAGCTGCTTTACCCCCTTTCATTCTACGTAATGCCTCGCGTACCTCCACCACACTTACATTCTGCTCTTCTTCACTCCTAAAAGATGGTATACCTCCCTGGCCAGTGCATGAAATTACCGCCTCCCTTTCTTCCTCAACATTTAAAAGTTCCTCAAAATATTCTCACCATCTACCTAATACCTCCCTCTCCCTATCTACTAACTCCCCTACTCTGTTTTTAACGGACAAATCCATACTTTCCCTAGGCTTTCTTAACTTGTTTAACTCACTCCAAAATTTTTTCTTATTTTCATTAAAATTTCTTGACAGTGCCTTTCCCACTCTTTCATCTGCTCTCCTTTTGCACTCTCTTCACCTTTCTTTTACTCTCCATATACTCTGCTCTTCTTAAAACACTTCTGCTTTGTAAAAACCTTTCGTAAGCTACCTTTTTCTCTTTTATCACACCCTTTACTTCATCATTCCACCAATCACTCCTCTTTTCTCCTGCCCCCACCCTCCTATAACCATAAACTTCTGCCCCACATTCTAATACTGCATTTTTAAAACTATTCCAACCCTCTTCAACCCCCCCACTACTCATCTTTGCACTAGCCCACCTTTCTGCCAATAGTCGCTTATATCTCGCCCGAACTTCCTCCTCCCTTAGTTTATACACTTTCACCTCCCTCTTACTTGTTGTTGCCACCTTCCTCTTTTCCCATCTACCTCTTACTCTAACTGTAGCTACAACTAAATAAATGATCTGATATATCAGTTGCCCCTCTATAAACATGTACATCCTAGAGCCTACCCATCAACCTTTTATCCACCAATACATAATCTAACAAACTACTTTCATTACATGCTACATCATACCTTGTATATTTATTTATCCTCTTTTTTCATAAAATATGTATTACTTATTACCAAATTTCTTTCTACACAAAGCTCAATTAAAGGCTCACCATTTACATTTACCCCTGGCACCCCAAATTTACCTACTACTCCCTCCATAACATTTTTACCCACTTTAGCATTGAAATCCCCAACCACCATTACTCTCACACTTGATTCAAAACTCCCCACGCATTCACTCAACATTTCCCAGAATCTCTCTCTCTCCTCTACACTTCTCTCTTCTCCAGGTGCATACACGCTTACTATAACCCACTTTTCACATCCAATCTTTATTTTACTCCACATAATCCTTGAACTTATGCATTTGTAGTCCCTCTTTTCCTGCCATAGCTTATCCTTCAACATTATTGCTACTCCTTCTTTAGCTCTAACTCTATTTGGAACCCCTGACCTAATCCCATTTATTCCTCTCCACTGAAACTCACCCACCCCCTTCAGCTTTGTTTCACTTAGTCAGGACATCCAGCTTCTTCTCATTCATAACATCCACAATCATCTCTTTCTTATCATTCGCACAACATCCACACACATTCAGACTTCCCACTTTGACAATTTTCTTCTTATTCATTTTAGTAATTATTACAGGAAAAGGGGTTACTAGCCCATTGTTCCCGGCATTTTAGTTGACTTTTACAACACTCATGGCTTACGGAGGAAAGATTCTTATTCCACTTCCCCATGGATATAAAAGGAAAAGTAATAAGACCAAGAACTATTAAGATAAAATCAAAGAAAACTCAGATGAGTGTGTATAAATAAACGTGTACATGTATGTGTAGTGTGACCTAAGTGTAAGTAGAAGTAGCAAGACGTACCTGTAATCTTGCATATTTATGAGACAGACAAAAGACACCAGCAATCCTACCATCATGTAAAACAATTACAGGCTTTCATTTTACACTCACTTGGCAGGACGGTAGTACCTCCCTGGGTGGTTGCTGTCTACCAACCTACTACTTAAAACTGTATATGGATCCTGCCTCCACTACATCACTTCCCAGACTACAACACTTCCTGACAACTCTGTGACTTAAGAAATACTTCCTAACATCCCTGTGATTCATCAGAGTCTTCAACTTTCAACTGTGACCCCTTGTTGCTGTGTCCCATCACTGGAACATCCTGTTTCTGTCCACCTTGTCGATTCCTCTTGGTATTTTGTCGTTATTACATCTCTCCTGTCCTCCAGTGTCGTCAGGTCGATTTCCTTGAACCTCCCTTCATAGGACATACCCTTAGCTCTGGGACTAGTCTTGTTGCAACCCTTTGCACTTTCTCCAGTTTCCTTACATGCTTGGCTAGGTGTGAGTTCTGAACTGGTGCTGTATACTCCAATGTGGGCCTAACGTTCACAGTGTACAGGGTCCTGAATGATTCCATATTAAGATGTCGGAATGCTGTTCTTTGGTTTGCTAGGTGCCCATGTGCTGCAGCAGTTATTTGGTTGATGTGTGCCTAAGGAGATGTGCCCAGTGTTGTGTGGGAGAGCAGAATAAAAGGGGGTAATGCAACAGGGACAGATAGGATTAAGATGGAGATACAACTGTAGCATTGAGTGGTTGCTGTATTTGTTCATTATGTGCATGAAAGAAGGAAGGATACTTAAGTATTGGCAAAGCATGCACAGTTACTTTGTATAAAGGAAAATGGGACATGAGAAAGTGTAGAATTACAGGGAAATAAAAAAGGGAATGCACCATGGTATAGTACAGAATCCTTTATCCAAAATCCCAAAGTTTTCATGTTGACACAAGGTACCAACCACAAATAGAGGTGTTCTTCAAAGCCTAAGAGAAGCTGTAAAGTGCTTCCCATCATTGAAAAAGTGATAATTCTCCACTTAGTGTGCATAATTTACCAATTAAACTTTATAATAGGGATGTATAGGACTTACATACAGTGGACCCCAGATTAAGACGTCATCAGATTAAGTAATAATTGGATTAAGTAACATTTTTGCGTCAAAATATTGGTTCGGTTAACGACACTGAACTCGGTAAAAGTCATTCGTCCCCAATGTGTCTGAGTGCGTGTACAGTCAGTGTGCCATTGTTTACCAACCAGTGAGGACGATTCCACGGGTACATGTGTTGCGGCCCCCTACCAAACTAGAGGTTAAATGATTAACCTGCCGGCCGGCAGTACCACTGGGTACGTCATCAAACCCAATGTGGGGACTGCTGAGCCGGCCTTAGAGCACTAAGTACCTAAACACCTCACGGTACACATCTACTGGCTTTAGAAGCAGTATGTACCAGAACACCTCACGGTACGCATCTAAGCAGTAGTTACCAGAACACCTAATGGTACACGTCTACTGGCAGTAGAGAGTATTCTACTGGCTTCTACTGATTTTAGAAGAAGCGCTCACCGCAGCTCACTGAATCTGTTGGCCTCAGTTATTTGACGGCCGCATTCAGTGAGCTTGCAATATAGTGTGTGCTGCATCGGACCACCTTGCGGTGTGTCAACTGTCTTGAAGGCGGTAGACAGTACTCACCAGACCATCTTACAGTGTACTTCTACCGGCCTTAGAGAGTATTTACAGGACTACCGGTGATGTCTGCGGACTCACTGCCTACGCTGGTCAACTGTGGGCCGGAGTCATCTGATGCTGTTTTAGTGGAACATTACATGAAGAAAAGGTTGGAGTGTTACACTGAACTGGGCTAGGACCGTAGTGTGACACTTAGGGAAGTATGATGGAGTGGAACACTGAGATATGCTACAGGACCGTAGTGGAACACTGAGAAGAAAAGGGTGTCGTGTGACACTGAAGATGGCCTGGTTGCAGTGTACATTGAATAGTGTCATGTGACTGGTCTCTCATAAGAAAGACGCTGTGAGTGATAGTGTGCGACGCAGAGACAAGGGTGTCAAGAGTGACAGTAGAGATATTGTGTATGATGCAGAGAAAAGGGTGTCATGTGACACAGAGAAAAGGGTGTCTAGTGGACACGGTTGAGCAGGAGCGTCATTACACGGAAGGGTGTCAAGTGACACAGTTGAGAGGGAGCGTCACAACACACCACGGATAAGTGTCGTGTGAGACACGGAGCGTCATTAAGGTGTCGTAAGACAGAGTTGACTAACATATTATTGTAAATATGTTACGCATAATTTATTATTTTAGCATAGATATATATATATATATATATATATATATATATATATATATATATATATATATATATATATAGTGACACAGTAGTGTCAAGAGAGTTGTACCCTGTGTAGGGTAACGAATTATTTATTATTTTAGTAAAATGCTAATTATAATTTATTATTGTAACATTTATATATGTATATTTTAAATACCTCTAGACCAAAGATTGTGTGTTTTATATAATATTAAAGATTAATTGATTTTAACATGTATTTATGTATCCCGAACTCTTTATTACAAAATGAGTAAACCTGCCATCTTTAAAAATTACTTTTTTGTAATAATATGTGATACATTTTGCATTATTCCATTGTTTTTAGTGCTTCTAACTGCTAAATAAGCCACCATGGACCCAAAGAAAGCTTCTAGTGCCAGCCCTTTGGTAAAGACGGTGAGAAACATTAGAATTTATGAAAAAGTTTGTAGAAAGATACAAAAGTGATGGTGGTAGAGGGTGGTAGTATGAGCCAACAGGTCTGCTGCAATGTTCCTGCTTTCTTATGTACACCAGCCAGGGGTACATACCCTACACACACACACCAGCCAGGGGTACGTCCCCACACACACACACACCAGCCAGGGGTACGTCCCCACACACACACACACACACACACACACACACACACACACACACACACACACACACACACACACACACACACACACACACACACACACACACCAGCCAGGGGTACATCCCCCCACACACACACCAGCCAGGGGTACGTCCACACACACACACACACACCAGCCAGGGGTACGTCCCCACACACACACACCAGCCAGGGGTATGTCCCCACACACACACACCAGCCAGGGGTATGTCCCCACACACACACACCAGCCAGGGGTACATCCCCACACACACACCAGCCAGGGGTACGTCCCCACACACACACACCAGCCAGGGGTACATCCCCACACACCAGCCAGGGGTACGTCCCCACACACACACGCCAGTCAGGGGTACATCCCCACACACACACACCAGCCAGGGGTATGTCCCCACACACACGATTTGATTGGGACTTGCGCACGAGTGAATAGAATTATCAAAGCTCATTGCTTGGGAAGCATTGAAAATTGGGCTGGGCAAATACGATTCTGTTAGTGGGATGGTTTGTGAAGGACATGCCTAGTATGGGCTGACAGGCCTGCTGCAGTGTTCCTGCTTTCTTATGTGCAAACATTTATGGATGAACATCACCCTGACATAGCTGTTGCAGGCCGTGCTGGCAACACCTACAATAACAATGTTGTCCCCCATTTTAGGGAAATCTTAAGAGAGACGCTAGAAACAGAGCTCTCTGGACAGATATTTTGTGCTACAGGGCTCCAGTGACTCTGAAGCTGGTCCTAGTGGCATTAAAAAACAAAGAAGGTAAGTAACCCCAGATAAGATAAGGGGATTCCCCTTCCAAACAATAGTACACCACCATCCGCTCCCCCCTCCTCATCAATCATCAATAAGTCTTCAATAAAGGTAAGTGTCATTTTAGTAATGTTTTACTCTGCATGTCTCATTGTTTTCTGTGTAGGGAAATGTATATTTCATGTAGAAAAATTATTTTGTTTAATACTTTTGGGTGTCTGGAACGGATTAATTGGATTTCCATTATTTCTCATGGGGAAAATTAATTCGGATTAAGTCAGATTCGGTATAAGACACTCTCTGGAACAGATTAATTACGTTATCCGGGGGTCCACTGTATAGAGTTTGCCACTATCCACAGAACATATATCCCCCAGATAGGGGGGTTCTACTGTTTACAGATATTCCAAAAATCTGAAACTCTTCTGGTCTTAAGCATTTTGGATAAAGTATTCTCGATTTTATAGTGGTGCCTCTAGTTTCTTCTTGCTGCAGCACAAAGGAAACTGGAGGCAATGGAGATGTCATGTTTAAACATCACGCAGAGAATTCAGAACATAGAAATTAAAAGGCAATGTGGGTGTATGACTAAGGTAGGAGGCACAGGGGTCATCCTGGGAAGCCATTTCAGAATATATTGCAGAGACTAAACCTTCAATGGACACTGATTCACTTCCTGTTCCTTCTCTTCCCTCTCCTCCATCTTCACAACCCCATTCTTCGCAACGCTCCGTTCCTTCGCTGCTTGAACGTCTTCCAATGCCACCGCACGTTGACTTTTCTAACCCCTCTAGTCCGTAGGTGCCTTTCCCTACGGATTCCTGGTATTTTCTTCATCGCCAATCATGGCCTATTTACAGTGGAATATCCGCGGCCTCAGGGGTAATCGGGGTGAGCTTCAGATGTTGCTTTCCAGGTTTTCCCGTTGGTGCTGCTTACAAGAACCAAAATTACACTCGGCTGTTTTCCAACCTATCTCAGGCTATAATTTATTGTATTCTTCGGATCCTTTCTCAGATGGGACCTTTAATGAAAGTGCCCTTCTTCTACGCAATGATATTCCGTACTGTCAACTATTTGTCCATACCTCGGTGCATTACACTGCAGCCCGTATCCACTTGAATAAGTGGTTTACAATATGTTCTTTATATCTCTCTCCTTCTCGAGCATTTTCTATCCCAGACTTTGCCTTTCGTTTCATCCTTACCACCACCACTTCTGTTACTTGGTGATTTTAACGCCCACCATTTCCTCTGGGGGGGGGGGGTCTCATTGTGACTCGCATGGCATCCAGTTGGAGGCTTTTCTCGCCTCTCACCCCCTCCATGTTTTAAATACGGGTACTCCCACCCATTTTGATCCTCGTACTCATACTCTCTCTTGCATCGATCTATCCGTCTGCTCTTCCTCCACTGCACTAGACTTCACCTGGTCTGTTCTACCGGACTTACATGACAGCGATCATTTTCCAATCATTCTTACTTCTCCTTCCTATTCACCACCTTTCCGTAGCCCTCGCTGGCAATTTGATCGGGCAAATTGGGATCTTTACTCGCAACTCACTGCTTTCAGTGAGGTTCCTTCTTCATCCTCCATTGATGAGCTCCTACACCTCTTCTCGACGTCAGTTTATACCGCAGCTTCTCATTCTATACCCCAAACCTCAGGCAGGCATTCTCAGAAGTGCGTGCCTTGGTGGTCTCTTGCTTGTGCAGTACATTTGAAACGCGCTGCATGGGGCAGGTACTGGTACAATAGACCCGCTGAGAGACTTCTTGATTTTAAGCAGAAGCGTGCGATTGCTCGCCGTGTCATCCGTGAAGCTAAACCCACTTGCTGGCGAGACTATGTTTCCACCATCACCTCTGCTTCTTCTATGAGTGCAGTCTGGAAAAAAGTGAGGAAATTGAGTGGTAAATACTCTCCTGGCCCGGCTCCTGTTCTACGGGTCGCTGGTGTTGATGTAGCAAACCCTCTCGACGTTGCCATTGAACTTGGCACACATCTGGTCCGTATTTCCCAGGGGCTCCATTTATGCCCCTCGTTTTTTTCCTCAAAGTCTGCCAGAGAGTTAGTACCCTTGGACTTTTCTTCTCTCAGAGAAGAACAGTATAATGTGCCTTTTACACTTCAAGAACTGGAGGCAACGCTCTCAGCTTGCCGATCATCGGCAGCTGGGCCTGACGACATTCATATTCGTATGTTACATTTACATCGGTCAGCCCTTGTAGTCCTCTTACACCTCTTCAATCTTATTTGGGCACAAGGAGTTCTTCCCCAGCTGTGGAAATCTGCCATTGTTCTCCCTTTCCGCAAACCGGGTACTACAGGACATGATGCCTCCCACTATCGTCCCATCGCTCTTACTAGTGCAGTTTGCAAAGTAATGGAACGTCTCTTAAATCGACGTTTAATGTGGTATTTAGAGACACACGACAGTCTCTCCGCTAGCCAATATGGCTTTCGTAAGGGCCGTTCTACCATAGACCCCTTACTACGCTTGGATACGTATGTTCGTAATGCCTTTGCGAATAATCACTGTTATTGCCATATTTTTTGACCTTGAGAAGGCATATGACACAACTTGGAGGTATAATATTTTGGCCCAGGCCCACTCCTTAGGCCTCCGAGGCAATCTACCATCCTTCCTTAAGAACTTTTTAACTGACAGACATTTCCGTGTTCGAGTCAATAATGTTCTTTCCCCGGACTTCATCCAAGCTGAAGGTGTCCCTCAGGGATGTGTTCTAAGCACAACACTTTTTCTCCTTGCTATAAATGATTTGGCCTCTGTTCTTCCACCCAATATTTGGTCATCACTCTATGGTGATGACTTCGCTATTGCTTGTGCAGGCGCTGACTGTCATCTCATTGCAGTTTCTCTCCAGCATGCGGTCGACCGTGTTTCCACTTGGGCCACCACGCATGGGTTTAAATTTTCCAGTACCAAAACTCCCCAAATTACTTTCACTAGACGCTCTGTCATCTCCGATCATCCTTTGTATCTCTATGGCTCCCGTATCCCCGAACGTGATACAGTCAGGTTTCTAGGCCTTCTCTTTGACCGTAGGTTATCCTGGAAACCTCACATTACCTCTCTGAAGGCAACTTGTCACAGCCGGCTAAACCTTCTTAAAACCCTTGCTCATCTTTCCTGGGGAGCTGATCGTCGAACTCTGCTTCGCCTACATTCAGCCCTCGTTTTATCGAAACTCGATTATGGTGACCAGATTTATTCAGCGGCCTCTCCTGCTACTCTCTCTAGCCTTAACCCCATCCATCACCAAGGATTATGTTTGTGCCTTGGTGCTTTTCGCTCTTCCCCTGTTGAGAGCCTCTATGCAGAAGCGAATGTTCCATCCTTGTCTGATCGCCATGATGCCCATTGCCTTCGCTACTATGTACGCTCTCACGATCTCCACAATCCTTCCATTTATAGAATGGTCACTGATATTAGTAGACATTCTTTATTCGTTCGCCGCCCCTGTTTGCTCCGTCCCTTTTCTCTTCGCCTACATTCGCTCGTCTTCCCTTCAGTTACCACCTTTATATGTTCATGTAGCATCTCACTTTTCCCTACCCCCCTGGGAAGTTCCAGCTGTTCGGGTCTGTTCTTTCTCACTCCCTTGCTCGAAAGCTCAGCTGCCTACGGTGGCTTCCCGCTCTCTTTGTCTTGATCACATCCACTCCCATTCCCATTCTCATGCCATCGCTGTGTACACAGATGGCTCTAAGTCTTCAGACGGCGTCGGATTCGCAGCAGTGTTTCCGGACAGCGTCGTGCGGGGGCATTTACTATCTTCGGCTAGCATTTTTACTGCTGAATTGTATGCCATTCTTGCAGCACTTATTCGTATTGCATCTATGCCTGTGTCATCATTTGTGGTAGTCTCAGACTCCCTTAGTGCTCTACAGGCTATACGAAAATTTGATACATCTCGCCCCCTAGTTCTCCGTATCCAACTTTGGCTACGCCGTATCTCTACCAAGCATAAAGATGTTATTTTTTGTTGGGTCCCTGGTCATGTCGACGTACAGGGCAATGAACAAGCAGACACTGCTGCGTGGTCAGCAGTACATGACCTACCAATTTCCTATAGAGGTGTTCCATTTCTGGACTATTTTGCTGCAATAACTACCCACCTTCACACCCGTTGGCAACAACGTTGGTCAACTCTGCTCGGTAACAAACTTCATTCTATTAAACCGAGCATAGGTTACTGGCCGTCTTCTTGTCATCAGTGCCGAGGTTGGGAGACCACTCTCTCCCGCCTTCGCATTGGCCACACTCGTCTTACTCGTGGGTATCTCGTGGAGAGGCACCCTGTTCCTCTCTGTGAGCAGTGTCAAGTTCCAGTATCGATTAGCCACATTCTGTTAAGACTGCCCTCTCTATCAACGAGCACGCAGAATTTACCTCCAACGTCATCTTCGTTCTACTACTCTCTCTTTACCTTCCCTTTTTGCTGATGGACCCTCCTTTAATCCTGACTCTCTCATTGACTTCTTGACAACGACTGATTTACTCCACAAACTCTGATGATACTTTTCGCACTCCCCTCAGCCCTTTCTAGTTCAGTCTCTTGCTGCCCTTTACCCTTTCACCATCCACTACCCCGCTGTTATCCGTAACCTATTACTCGTCCATCTCCCTTTTGCCACCTGATGCCCTCGCTTCCTTCCTACCCTGCAGCGCTGTATAGCCCTTGTGGCTTAGTGCTTCTTTTTGATTATAATAATAATAATCCCATGGGTTGAATGCTCTTCCCATGATTGTTTATGGGGAAATGCTAAACCCATTGGAGATCGTGCAGCATTCTGGGAACCAGGAGCACTCGGGTCTGATTCAAAGAAAGAAATATTCAGTACAATTTCCAGGATAAAGAACCCTTCACTGGCATCAAGGCACTCTCCTTAAACTTATAATCGTAACTAAAGTGCTAAACCCCGAAGGCTCGTATAGTGCTGCACCTTAAAGGATTCCCTATTAATGTCATATTAGTATAGAGCTTTATTTGAGGTTTGGGTGAACGTTGGAAAAACTTACAAAAAGTAATTTATTTGCAGTACTGAAATACAGAAACGAGCTCTTCATGTACATCTGGAATGTGATATAGTTTTCTATGATGTGTAATTTACTCAAAGAATTTTTGAAGGACACACCCATCCTCCAAATGTCTTCTCCAGGTCTGCTGCTACAGAAATGGTTAAATGATCTTGATACATTCCTCCTACAACCTGTAAGTACATAAAAATATTTTGGTTATGTATTTTTTTTATCTGCAAAAGTCTCATGTGAGGAACCAGATGTCTACGTTCTTCCCCCCTTTCCTTATGGGCAGTTTTTTAATAAAACATTTCAACTCGAACCTATGAACAGTGAAATCTTTTAGTACACACACATTCTTTGAAGTGAATGTAGGTAATCTTGCATGGCTCCAAAAATATTTCAATTATAGGCAAGTTATTTGTGGGTTCATCCTACTGAGAGCTGGCTACACTGGCAGGGGCTTTCAATGTCAGGGTGGTCTGTACACGTTTGCAGTAGATGAGCAATTTAATTACTTAAACAAAAATTCAACCATTTCTTACCTGTATGCCAAGTGGAAGACCATTAGGGGACAATCCGAGAGGTACCTGAGTTACAGGAAATCCGAGAGCACTGAAGATTGCTGTGTAAGTAAAATTGAGAGGACGAAAAAATGACTCGCTGTGATAAGGAGCCAGTGTAGGATGACTTGGATATAGTAGCACTCCATTATCTCCAAGCAATCGCTGAATGAAAAAAATGGATTAACTCGGTATAATTTTTCTCCAATAAAGGAATTGAAAGTTTAATGGTTTTTAATACAATCAAGAAAATACCAAGATGCCAAATTTCATTTACCTGGTTAGTTTAGTTTACTTTGTCAATAGCTTCCCTCAGTCTTGCAGTGCTTTATGATGCATTTATCATATTACATTCATGAGGGAGTGCTAAACCCATAAGTCATACAGTACCTGAGGAATGGGAGGCAAATAGGTTTGATCCAAGAAAAGGAAAGCTATGTTCAATTTCTTGGATTAAGAGCTCTTCACAGGCATCAAAGCACCACCCTAGAGGGTGGTGACCCATATAGGTTTTGCATATTTTGCAAATTTCCTCAAAGGAGGTGCCTTGATGTGGCAAGCAACTCTATGCAAGGAATTGGACCTGTTTTTACTTTCTAGGTCCAATTGCTTCCCAGATGCTGTATGACCCATAAAAGTTTTATGACCCCCCTCCCTCCTTTCAAGAAACTAATGTAATATTTCCTTGGATCAAACTAGACTGCCTTTCATTTCCTCAGGTGATGTATGACTCCTATGTTGACATAAATGCGCATACCAACATTTTTTTTTTATTACAAATTGTGATAATTTTCTAAGTCTTACACTATGTATAATGTTGGGATAAAAGGCATTTCAAAAAGTGCTTGAAACATCACCTTTATGCCCAGATATAACATTACAAATGATTAAGGTCCCACGATCAAAATCTTTCTTGTCGTCTTATTTGCTTTCATTTCTTTTTTTTTTTTAAACCAATTGCTGCGTTGTATGACTCATAAGTTTAGCACTTCATTTTTTATAATACAGCCTCTCCTCACTCAGCGACATACTCATTGATCAACGACTCGGACTTACAACAGGCTCTCTGATTAGTATGCATTCTGTTTATTACAATATACAGTACACTACTGTATAAACATTTAAAAATACAACAGAAATGTTGTAAATAATGCAAAGGTGACATTTAAAAATACAACAGAAATGTTATAAATAATGCAAAGGTGACATTAAAACAATGTCAAAGATGGTTGACACAAACCCACTATTATAGTATGCTCCTCACTTCGCAATGAATTCGTTTACCGACATGGGCATAGGAACAGAACTCCATCGTTAAGTGAGGAGAGGCTGTACTTTAAACCAACTGTCAGTATGCACTGCCAAGGTTTATAACAAGTGAATGTTCTGGTGTTGGGGAGAAGTGTGGGATTAAAAGATGGCTGATACAAAGTGGGAATTGCCAGATGCTAAACTGTTACCCTCATCACCTGGTCTTTTCTATGTACACTTTTTAATTGCCTTTTACTCAGGGTGAGTTAAAGGAAATTAAAAAGTGTACATAGAAAAGACCAAGGTGATGAAGGTAACAAAATGTTTAGGGAGTGAATGTATTTAGATAATTAAAAAGTAGCAAATGAGAGGGGAAAAAAAAAAGTAAAGTTGTCTTAAGGCGTCTATGGAAACAGTTTAATTACATAGCATACCTGCACCCTCATTTGTAGGGTTTTCCAGTGATTTTCTGCATTAAATTTTGGCATAGGAACAGCTGTGGCTTCCTTTCCCAAGAGTACCTTTGTCTGGTCCTTGAGGAATTTGATTTCCCCTACGAGCTTGTCAAGGAGAGCCTGTGCTAGTGAGGGTATAGTGTGGAGTGCGCGGCCCAGTATAGCTCGGGTTATTTCAGTCCACACATTGATTTCTCCCTGTGAATAATAAGCAGTAGTAGTCAATATCCAAACAATAGTTTGCCTACCTCTAGATTCTTAATTAGTAAATTAAGATTCCAATTCTTTTATACTCTTCTGTAAGATTTCCAGATGCAAAATAATAAAATCAAACCAAAGAAACTAGATGCATAGAGTGGTTGATATATGAGGTTTTCATGAATATAAAGGTTAATATTTTCCTACTATGTGATGCTACTCTCAGTATTCTGAATTCATCTTCTTGTCTCCTGATAGTAATATCTAGTAATGGATTCTCCATGAATATAATTTGGTAATCATGAAGGGAACTGACCATACCACAGGCGGGATTTGAACCCACGGTCAGTCTCTCGAAACTCCAGACCGTCGCGTTAGCCACTGGACCAGCTAGCCACAATAAGATTCGTCCAACTAGGTATATTTCTACACCACAGGAAGGTTAACATAGGCACCACTGTGACCACAAATGCAAGTTTTTACAGACGAATCTCCAGTGGTGCCTATGCTAACCTTCTTATGGTGTAGAAATATACCTAGCTGGATGAATCTTATTGTGGCTAGCTGGTCCAGTGGCTAACGCGACTGTTTGGAGTTTTGAGACTCTGACCGCGGGTTCAAATCCCGCCCGTGGTATGGTTTGTTTGCAATCGTGTCATTACGATTTCGTGAGTCATGAGGGGAACTGGATCTGTGCTCCAATTCCCTGAATTAAGCCTGAATGCCTTCCATATACCCACAGGCACTGTATAATCCCTATGGTTTAGCACTCTCCATGATGATGATAATGGTAATGGGTGAAGCAAAGCTTGTTCAAGTATTCTTGTGATGTAAGGAATTTGACCTGCTACACCTTTCCCTGGGTTGAATCTGAATGCCTCCCATTTCCCTTGGTGCTCTATGACCCCAAATGGGTGGGTGTAGCACTCCTCCATACATATGATAATAGTTGTTCAATTATCATTTATCATGTGTGTAATAGCAACGTTGTAACTTAGTATTTTTTATACGACTGTATTACAGCACTCAGAAGGGCTTCCAAACCTCAGTCTGCTGAGATTTGGCTCCCTGATCATCTGTGCACATCCCCAACATGAGTATATATGTTCTGTAGACCACATGCACACACCCAGGGAACAAACCACCAAGATGAACATAATCCTCCCTTCAGTAATGTGACTAGCAATACAACATATGCACTGGTAAGAAGCAGCACCCACTAGGTGTGGTTTCCACATCCATCAAGGAACTCACCAGGAAGTGGCACACTCCTCGCCAGTCAGGTTCCACTGCTGTGAGTCTGTGATCTTGTGTGATCACTATGGAGAAACAGGTAGAAATCTGTCCACTAAAATAAACAAATACTAATGTGCATGCAACAGGGATGACGTAACTAATGTATTCAAGGTCCACAAAAAACACGCACACCTGATAAATTTGGGAGGTGCACAAAGCTATATCTCAGCAGATGCCAGTGTTCAGAAGCCTATTTGATTGTTGTAACAAACACCACCATACACAAAAAAACAGGAAGTTACAATATTGCCATTACTCTTGCACACATAATTGAAAAGGCGTCATTCTGACCACCAGATACAGCAGTCAGGCGATTCTTCACTAAGCCTAAACCATGCTGCCAGTCTGGGGCCTTTCTGACTATTTATGCTTATCTTTTTCTATCCAAATGTACACTTGGAGTGACCAAGGTCCCAGGACTAAAACATTTCCAATAAAATGTCCTAGTGTTTGCATTTTGTCTTCTTAAACCCCTAGTCGGTATGGCAAACTTTTTATTTCCACTCGTTCACCTATCCTTACCTTGTGTGGTATACATGCATGTTGCTCTACAACAACAAATCGTCTAAACTGATCATAAAATGAATATCTACCATTAGAGCAATCACTCAATCTGATTCTTAACAACCCTCTGCTTTGTATACAAGCTCCATTTCCTTGAATTAAGCCTAAATGCCTTCCATCATCCCCCCACAGGCACTGTATAATGGGTTTAGCAACCCCCCCCATGATAATTTACATACAAAGAATCCACACATACTACTCTGCACGTTATCTATACAGGACACTCAATAGAAATATTAACTCTAAGCTAAACAATTCTTGACAGCTGAAAGAGATCACATAGGCACAACACAAAAAATAAATCTTGATATTCCACATGTACACCAAAACCTGAGCAAACACTCCATGCATATCAAAAGGCCCAAAATCTGGAATTTCCTGTAAGATTAAAAAAAAAAAATTTACTTAATGGGTTCAAAAATTCAAAAAAATATCTCTTGAACTTTATGTAACATTTAATAAATAATGACCAGGAATATTTGCTATGTCAACTGTATCATACTGTTAGCTTATTCAATTACTACCTCCTCATTGTAATATAAACCACTTCATTATGTACAAAACCTATTCATACTGAACTGTCACACAAAAGTACATATTATAATCCTTATGTAAATATGTGTACTAGTATTAGGTAGTTCCTAAGTACATGTACTAGTTTTAGTTTGCCCAAAATACTTTGCTTAATTGACTTTTCTTAGATTGTAACAAGATATAGTTCCAAGGCTAAATAAATACCCTGTAATTCTTTATATCTGACAACAGCAAAGAGCAAAATGTCCACAGTATAACAAATATAGTGGACCCCCGGCTTACGATCAGCTCCCAACTCGAACAATTATGTAAGTGTATTTTTGTAAGTGCTTTTGTACGTGTATTTTTGAGGATCTGAAACGGACTAATCTAATTTACAATATTCCTTATGGGAACAAATTTGTTCGGTAACGGCATCCGAACAGACTTCTGGAATGAATTAATATCGCAAGTCGGGGGTCCACTGTATAACTTTAGCTCAACCAGTTAGTACAAAAATGTTACCTTGTTGTCTGCCAGCTGCTCAAACATTGGAGGCCAATCCTTGTATTCTTCTCTGAGTTTTTCTTGCCATATCTGGTAAGATCGTCGCATTCCAGGGATCACAATCTTTCAATAAGTTTGATATAATATTTTATCTTACTTTGATTTCCAAAGAATGCATGCGAGTATAGAATTTAATTTAAATTTTAATAATTACCCATATTCCAAAAGCTCCTAGGTAGTATGTTGGTAGACAGCAACCGCCCAGGGAGGTACTACCGTCCTGCCAAGTGAGTGTAAAACGAAAGCCTGTAATTGTTTTACATGATGGTAGGATTGCTGGTGTCCTTTTTTCTGTCTCATGAACATGCAAGATTTCAGGTACGTCTTGCTACTTCTACTTACACTTAGGTCACACTACACATACATGTACAAGCATATATATACACACCCCTCTGGGTTTTCTTCTATTTTCTTTCTAGTTCTTATTCTTGTTTATTTCCTCTTATCTCCATAGGGAAGTGGAACAGAATTCTTCCTCCGTAAGCCATGCGTGTTGTAAGAGGCAACTAAAATGCCGGGAGCAAGGGGCTAGTAACCTCTTCTCCTGTATATATTACTAAATGTAAAAGGAGAAACTTTCGTTTTTCCTTTTGGGCCACCCCGCCTCGGTGGGATACAGCCGGTGTGTTGAAAGAAAAGATTCCAAAAGCTTTAAAATCAAAACCAAACTGAGAAATTATACAAACATAAGAATGACAGATGGCTTTGTTAACTAATCTAGAGCCAAGGAATTGCAACTAACCTGCCTATCCTTGGATCATATCTGATTGCCTTCCATTTTCCTGGTACTGTATGACCCCCCCCTTACAGATTTAGCTCCCTTCATTGACTGTAATAATATGGTGGAGCTCTCTTTAATTGGGATGATAATTCAATGTGCACTCAGAAGTGTTGGTGTTGCAAAAAATAATGTACTAGAGTGAGAGGTATGGGAGGAAGTGTACAACAGATCCAGTGATACTCATATAAATCCAATACAGAGAATAGTTACTGAAACTACTACTGCATGAATAAAGTAGTAGTTCCAGTTTATTAACCCTTTCAGTGTCATGTTTACATTAACATATATTAAGTTAGCAATAGAACTAGGCATTAAAAATACAATAAAAAGTAAAATACACACACAGTACACTTGTTACTTACCTTAAAATATTAATATGAATGTGTGAAAGGCGAGTGGCAGTGTAAAAGTTTTTCCATGTCAGTACTAAGTCACTGAATTTTTTGGGTTATCCTAGGTTCTCTACACATATGCTGCTATATATAACTGTATTTGATGGCTATCTCAGCCATCGACAAACCTTGTTAGTAAGTTTATTCAGATATACACAAATACAGTTACATAGATTATCATACATAGCAGCATGTGTGTAGAGAACCTAGGATAACCCAACGAAGTCAGTTCACTAATTATAATCACTTCTAACTTGGCACTTAAAGTAAGAGGCTTATGGCTCTTCTTTTTATCACAACTAAGCTTAGATGCAATTGTCAACAGGAGCCAACTAGTTTACGAAACAGTAAACGAGAGAGAGAACGAGATGCACGGAGCTCAGACAATGTAAAAACACAAACTGAACAGGTGGTGGGCGATCACTCGCCCGCCACCCGTTTGCTCTAGGGCGCGGGCGATCACTTGCCCATGCCCTAGAGCGATAAAATCCTGTACATAGACAGTACACTTATTACTTACCTAAAAATATTTGTAGTCTTAATGTAAGGTGAGAGGCGAGTAAACGACATAAAAACGAATAAATGAGAAAGACAGAGAGAATGAGTAAATGAGAGAGGAGAGCTGCAGAGGATGCAAACAAACAGACGGCGTCTGGTTTTGGTTGATACACGTTCATCTACACCTAACATCTAATTTTTTTTTTTTTCAACAAGTCGGCCGTTTCCCACTGAGGCAGGGTGACCCAAAAAAAGAAAGAAAATCCCTAAAAAGAAAATACTTTCATCATCATTCAACACTTTCACCACACTCGCACATTATCACTGTTTTTGCAGAGGTGCTCAGAATACAACAGTTTAGAAGCATATACGTATAAAGATACACAACATATCCGTCCAAACTGCCAATATCCCAAACCCCTCCTTTAAAGTGCAGGCATTGTACTTCCCATTTCCAGGACTCAAGTCTGACTATATGAAAATAACATCTAATATTTATGTTAATTTATTCTACTGTGGGGTGTATCATGTTTCCATGTTACGTAGCATGTTTATTATATAATTTTGAAAAAATATAGATGGATTAAAGAAAATGTTTATATTAACATAATATACGACATTGAATGCACCTCAAAATACTCACCTATTTGTGGTTGCAGGGGTCAAGACTCATTATTAATATGGTGTTCTCAAGACTAATAAGACACTCTAGTAATTTTAATGTATACTTGCATGCCAGCACAGTGTGCAAGTTTATTTAGGTTCAGGTACACATAAGTACATTTTTCAGAGTACATGTATATATAAAACATGAAGTAACTTTAAAACACTTGAAATTTTGGAAAGTTTCCAGACATAATGAGTCGAGTCGAGTCGAGTCATAATGAAGAGACAAGGGGCTCAGGGAGAATATAAACAAACTGGGTGGCGCACGGTGACCATATTAAAATGTCAGGTGGGGGAGGGGGAGCCATATAGCAAGTTTTGGTCATAATTTGAAATGTCCATATTAGCGGAATGCCGTAAATAAATATATATAAACAAGTCGACCGTCTCCCACCGAAGCAGGGTAACCCAAAAAGAAAGAAAATCCCCAAAAATAAAATACTTTCATCATTCAACACTTTCACCTCACTCACACATAATCACTGTTTTTGCAGAGGTGCCCAGAACACAACAGTTTAGGAGCATATACGTATAAAGATACACAACATATCCCTCAAACTGCCAATATCCCAAACCCCTCCTTTAAAGTGTAGGCATTGTACTTCCTATTTCCAGGACTCAAATCCAGCTATATAAAAATAACCGATTTCCCTGAATCCCTTCACTAAATATTACCCTGCTCACACTCCAACAGCTCGTCAGGTCCCAAATACCATTCGTCTCCATTCACTCCTATCTAACATGCTCACGCATGCTTGCTGAAAGTCCAAGCCCCTCGCCCACAAAACCTCCTTTACCCTCTCCCTTAACCTTTTCAAGGATGACCCCTACCCCACCTTCCTTTCCCTACAGATTTATATGCTCTCCATGTCATTCTACTTTGATCCATTCTCTCTAAATGACCAAACCCCCTCAACAACCCCTCTAATACTCTTATTAACTCCACACCTTCACCTAATTTCCACACTCCAAATTCTCTGCATAATATTTACATCACACACTGCCCTTAGACAGGACATCTCCATCGCCTCCAACCACCTCCTCGCTGCAGCATTTACAACCCAAGCTTCATGCTCATATAAGTGTTGGTACTACTAAACTTTCATACATTCCCTTCTTTGCCTCCATAGATAACATTTTTTGCCTCCACATATACCTCAATGTACCACTCACCTTTTTTCCTTCATCAATTCTATGATTAACCTCATCCTTCATAAATCCATCCGCTGACACGTCAACTCCCAAATACAGTGGACCCCCGCTTAACGATCACCTCCCAATGCGACCAATTATGTAAGTGTATTTATGTAAGTGCGTTTGTACATGTATGTTTGGGGGTCTGACATGGACTAATCTACTTCACAATATTCCTTATGGGAACAAATTCGGTCAGTACTGGCACCTGAACATATTTCTGGAATGAAAAAGTATCGTTAACCGGGGGTCCACTGTATTTGAAAACATTCACTTCTTCCATATTCCTCCTCTCCAATTTGATATCCAATTTTTCTTTATCTAAATCATTTGATACTCTCATCACCTTACTCTTTTCTATGTTCACTTTCAACTATCTACCTTTACACACACTCCCAAATTTGTCCACTAACCTTTGCAATTTTTCTTTAGAATCTCCCATAAGCACAGTATCATCAGCAAAAATTAACTGTGACACTTCCCATTTTGTATTTAATTCCCTATAATTTAATCCTACCCCTCTCCCGAACACCCTAGCATTTACTTCTTTTACAACCCCATCTATAAATACATTAAACAACCATGGTGACATTACACATCCCTGTCTAAGACCTACTTTTACTGCGAAGTAGTCTCCCTCTCTTCTACACATCCTAACGTGAACCTCACTATCCTCATAAAAACCCTTTACAGCATTTAGTAACTTACCACCTATTCCATATACTTGCAACATCTGCCACATTGCTTCCCTATCCACTCTATCATATGCCTTTTCTAAATCCATAAATGCAATAAAAACTTCCCTACCTTTATCTAAATACTGCTCACATATATGCTTCAATGTAAACACTTGATCTACACATCCCCTACCCATTCTAAAACCTCCTTGCTCATCCGCAATTCTACATTGTCTTACCTCTAATTCTTTCAATAATAACCCTACCGTACACTTTTCCTGGTATACTGTACTCAGTAAACTTATTCCTCTATAATTCTTACAATCTCTTTTGTCCCTTTCCCTTTATATAAAGGGACTATACATGCTCTCTGCCAATCCCTAGGTACCTTTCCCTCTTTCATACATTTATTAAACAAAAATACCAACCACTCCAACACTATGTCCCCCAGTGCTTTTTAACATTTCTGTCATGATCCCGTCAGTTCCAGCTGCTTTACCCCCTTTCATTCTACGTAATGCCTCACACCTCCCCCACTCACATCCTGCTCTTCTTCACTCCTAAAAGATGGTATACCTCCCTGGCCAGTGCATGAAATTACCGCCTTTCTTTCTTTCTTCGACATTTAAAAGTTCCTCAAAATATTCTCGCCATCTACCCAAAACCTCCATCTCCCCATCTACTAACTTGTTTAACTCACTCCAAAATTTTTTCTTATTTTCATTAAAATTTCTTGACAGTACCTCTCCCACTCTATCATCCGCTCTCCTTTTGCACTCTCTCACCACTCTCTTCACTTTTCTTTTACTCTCCATATACTCTACTCTTCTTATAACACTTCTGCTTTGTAAATACTTCTCATAAGCTACCTTTTTCTCTTTTATCACACCCTTTACTTCATTCCACCAATCACTCCTCTTTCTTCCTGCACCCACCCTCCTATAACCACAAACTTCTGCCCCCACATTCTAATACTGCATTTTTAAAACTATTCCAACCCTCTTCAACCCCCCTATTACTCATACCTGCACCAGCCCACCTTTCTGCCAATAGTTGCTTATATTTCACCCGAACTTCCTCCTCCCTTAGTTTATACACTTTCACCTCCCTCTTATTTGTTGTTGCCATTTTCCTCTTATCCCATCTACCTCTTACTTTAACTGTAGCTACAACTAGATAATGATCCGATATATCAGTTGCCCCTCTATAAACATGTACATCCTGGAGCCTACCCATCAACCTTTTATCCACCAATACATAATCTAACAAACTACTTTCATTACGTGCTACATCATACCTTGTATATTTATTTATCCTCTTTTTCATAAAATATGTATTACTTATTACCAAACCTCTTTCTACACATAGCTCAAATAAAGGCTCCCTATTTTCATTTACCCCTGGCACCCCAAATTTACCTACTACTCCCTCCACAACATTTTTACCCACTTGAGCATTAAAATCCCCAACCACAAGTACTCTCACACATGGTTCAAAACTCCCCATGCATTCACCCAACATTTCGCAAAATCTCTCTCTCTCCTCTATACTTCTCTCTTCCCCAGGTGCATATATGCTTACTATAACCCACTTCTCACATCCAACCTTTATTTTACTCCACATAATCCTTGAATTAATACATTTGTAGTCCCTCTTTTCCTGCCATAGCTTATCCTTCAACATTATTGCTACTCCTTCTTTAGCTCTAACTCTATTAGAAACCCCTGACCTAATCCCATTTATTCCTCTCCACTGAAACTCACCCACCCACTTCAGCTTTGTTTCACTTAAAGTCAGGACATCCAGCTTCTTCTCATTCATAACATCCACAATCATCTCTTTCTTATCATTCGCACAACATCCACACACATTCAGACTTCCCACTTTGACAATTTTCTTCTTATTCTTTTTAGTAATTATTACAGGAAAAGGGGTTACTAGCCCATTGTTCCCGGCATTTCAGTTGACTTTTACAACACGCATGGCTTACGGAGGAAAGATTCTTATTTCACTTCCCCATGGATATAAAAGGAAAAGTAATAAGAACAAGAACTAAGATAAAATCAAAGAAAACTCAGATGAGTGTGTATAAATAAACGTTTACATGTATGTTTAGTATGACCTAAGTGTAAGTAGAAGTAGCAAGGCGTACCTGTAATCTTGTATATTTATGAGACAGACAAAAGACACCAGCAATCCTACCATCATGTAAAACAATTACAGGCTTTCGTTTTACACTCACTTGGCAGGACGGTAGTACCTCCCTATTGAAATGACAAAGAATCTATTTCCAAACATAATGAAACCAAAATTATGAAACCCGATGGAAAATTTACAGAATTACGCTCTAGGAAAGTTAGCAGTCCTGGCAATATTTGCTCATCAGCAATTCTGCCCACTTTGAGCCCTATTTTGGGTCAATTCCATTGTTCCAGTCAACCAAATTCATAGCTATTTCGCTAGTATTCCTTTTAGTCTATCGACCGAGTACAAAAAACTGCCCATTTACCTAATTCAACTACCTAACAGTGATCAGAAGCTGGCAATTTGTCCAATTTCACACAAAATTTAAGAAAGGCCAATTTCAAAATAGGGTCCAGAATAAACAATGCAGACATTCCTGGAACTAAAATATAATTTTCTCTGTTCATTAGTCATATCTCTAGGCCCCTCTTATATTACACTTACTTTCCATTTTGAATTTTTATTCACAAAAAAATAGAAGATTTACTATCATGCAGACCACTGCATTATTATAATGTAACTGTATTAATAATATTAGCGCATTCATGAACGCATATTAGACCCACATGTGATGTGATTTGTTTACTCTTGAACATTGACAAAAATCGAAATTTTCCAGTAATTTGAGCTCAGTTTCAAGCTACTGTTAGTCCTGAAACCAATCAAAATCATCTCTATTTCTGTAATGTATCTTCCATTCTATCAAATGAGACCAAGGAAACGAGAATACAACCATAAAAACCACAAAATACACCATGAAGTTGCTGTTTTAAACCAAAAACATGATTGCATTTTTTTTCTCATGCACTGCATGTTGCAGGATTTTTTTTATATGGTGCACACTTACTGTACAGATACATTCTCTCATATCTAGGCCCAAATTTACCGCTCACAGCTTATCTGAGTGAGCTGAGCTCAAGGCATCATATTACAGGACTGACACTGGCTTCAAAGCCATGATATAGTGGGACTGACACTGACAGGGTTAATCATAATAAGAAAACTGTGTGTAGACCAATAATTAAGATGCATTATATTTTCTTATTCTATTTTTTAACGCACAAGGTAGGGTGACCCCAAAACTGGTTAATACTATGCAACTATAACTTGGGTATGGCAAGTTAGTTGCACTTAGTGAGATGGCTGTGAGTAACCCTTACCAAGACAACCCATGACACTGTAGCAACCATTTTTCACCATCATGAAAAGGTGGATGCTCTGAAGGAATAATATTATGCTAGATACAATATTTCAGATACTGTTCCAAGTAGCACAATCAAAAAGATACTAAAAGTCTTAAAATTCAATAGGGCTTACCTTATGGACTGTGCAGTCGTATGTACATCTGATGTGATTTGCAACAGCTCTCTGTATCATGATTAGGTAAGGACTCATACGTGTTGTCAAAATTGCATCACCGTCATTTTCCATGGTGAAGAAACGTAATGTTCCAGGATCCACCTACAAGGAGAGAAACTAACACTATCTATAGGCTGTGGTTATACTGCACTGAAAGAATGTTTAAACAGGGCTAGCAAGCAGTGTTAGAACATTTGAGATTCTCACTCGACCAAACTATCCTTCACACTATATTAACCCTTTGACTGTCGCAAGCCCCTTTCTGAAACTGTCATTGTCACAAAATTTTTTTGAAGAAAAAAAAAAAAAAAAAAAATTCTTATGAAATGATAGAGAATTTTTCCCGATGGTAATGACACCAAAAGTACCCTGCCTCAGTGGGAGACGGCCGACTTGTTGAAAAAAAAAAAAATATGCACACTTTGATTTTTATGCTCATGGGTATGGTAGCTTACATATTACAACTCCATAAAGAAATATAGTTAATATTTAAGTAACTTGTTTTTCTTATGTTATTTAAAATATGAGGAATAAAGAACCAAAAGTAATAAGCTATCACTTATTAAATAAGAATGTAAGATTGGACCAAGGAATTTGACCTGCCCTTCTCTTCCTTGAATTAAACCTGAATGCCTGACATTCCCCCAGGTGCTATATGACCTCCATATAATAACAATGGTATAGGCTTTGTCTGTGAAACAAAGCAACAAAACTAAAAATAAATAGTAAGAATAGGTAAAAATTATAAATGAAAACTAAATGTGTTCCTGTGATAACAGGCAAGCTTCAAACAATCTGGAAGTGATCTCTGGTTATGAGTCAGTAAGATTTCCTGATGGTTCATAAGCTGTTCTCATATTCCTTTCCTGTTTCAAAGCAATTACAGGACCCTAGGTTTTTAGAACAGAAATCTTCATTGAATTATGAAGCAAAACAGTATAAGTATATCCACTAAAAAGTGCTAAATAACTTGTATAAGTTGTACATTATATAGCGGAAGGATGCTGATGTTAAAGATCTCATTTTTATTTTTTTGTAAAAATTCAGTAACTGGTTTTGATTTTAAGCCACAAATGGTAACAACAATGTGGCACCCACATGCTTACACTGGCAGAAAGCTGTATTTCCTTAACCCCTTGACTGTTGAAACCCCAAATCCTGAGGTGTCTCCTGGTGTCGAAAAAAAAAATCTTATGAAATGATAGAGAATCTTTTCCCAATGGTAATGACAATTTTCTTTGTTCATCAGTCACGTCTCCAGGCCCCTCTGATATTACTCTTGCTTTCTATTTTGAATTTTTATTCAAACAAAAAATAGAAGATTTACTGTTATGCAGACTACTGTAATATTATAATAATTGTATAAGTAATGTCAACCCATTCATGACTGCATAACAGAATGGCTAGGTGGACATTTATTGGACAATGACATCATTTGTTTACTTTTGAACATTGGCAAAAATCAAACATTTCCCCTGTTTTGAGCTCCATTTGAAGGTTCTTTTCATAGTAAAACCAATCAAAATCACCTCTATTTCTATAATGTGTCTTCCATTCTATCAAATGAGACCAAGAAAACGAGAATACAACCATAAATACTATACGAAAATACACCACAAAGTCACCATTTTAATCCAAAAAAACGGTCGGAGTTTTTTTTTTTCTCATTATGCACTGCGTGCTGCAGGATTTTTTCATGTGGTGCACACTGACCACACAGACCCATTATCTCACATGTGGGCCTACCAGCTTTCTCCTGCTTGATTTGAAGCCACTAGAATTTTTGACACTGCATGACAGTGTCTTCCATTGCAGACACTGCAAAGCTCCAGGCAGACATCAACCGAATCTTTCAGTGGGCTGCAGAAAACAATATGAAGTTCAACGATGAGAAATTTCAATTACTCAGATATGGTAAACATGAGGAAATTAAATCTTCATCAGAGTACAAAACAAATTCTGGCCACAAAATAGAGCGAAACACCAACGTCAAAGACCTGGGAGTGATCATGTCGGAGGATCTCACCTTCAAGGACCATAACATTGTATCAATCGCATCTGCTAGAAAAATGACAGGATGGATAATGAGAACCTTCAAAACTAGGGAGGCCAAGCCCATGATGACACTCTTCAGGTCACTTGTTCTATCTAGGCTGGAATATTGCTGCACACTAACAGCACCTTTCAAGGCAGGTGAAATTGCCGACCTAGAAAATGTACAGAGAACTTTCACGGCACGCATAACGGAGATAAAACACCTCAATTATTGGGAGCGCTTGAGGTTCCTAAACCTGTATTCCCTGGAACGCAGGAGGGAGAGATACATGATTATATACACCTGGAAAATCCTAGAGGGACTAGTACCGAACTTGCACACGAAAATCACCCACTACGAAAGCAAAAGACTTGGCAGACGATGCACCATCCCCCCAATGAAAAGCAGGGGTGTCACTAGCACGTTAAGAGACCATACAATAAGTGTCAGGGGCCCGAGACTGTTCAACTGCCTCCCAGCACACATAAGGGGGATTACCAACAGACCCCTGGCAGTCTTCAAGCTGGCACTGGACAAGCACCTAAAGTCAGTTCCGGATCAGCCGGGCTGTGGCTCGTATGTTGGTTTGCGTGCAGCCAGCAGCAACAGCCTGGTTGATCAGGCTCTGATCCACCAGGAGGCCTGGTCTCAGACCGGGCCGCGGGGGCGTTGACCCCCGGAACTCTCTCCAGGTAAACTCCAGGTAATACGTCAAACACGGTGGCTCGTAAGACGTATATATACGACCGAAACAGTCAATAGGTTAAATATTGATCCAATGGCTAGTTTTCAGTTTCAAATCTGAGCAGTATCAAACCACATACCAGTGACCCTTCCCTACTGGGGTCAAGAGCTATAGCTTATACCTAGCTCCCCTAGAAAACTCAAATGGTACAACAATTACACACAAACATGTTTGACGGAAATCAAGCATATTAACCCTTAAACTGTCCTAACATAGATCTACGTTCACTTGCGTGGTGCTCCGAATATTTTGAAAAGTAAAAAAATATTTTTTTTTCTTTTAAAATGAAGAGCACATTTTTCTACATGTTATAGGATCAAAAAAATTTTTTAGGGTCAGTACTTACTGAGATATAAGACCATGAATTTGGCTCTGGATGCTCACCTGATGGCAACATCAACTCCTGCCGCTTGCAGAAGTGTTGCTGATATACCTTTTTTTCTTGTTTTTATTTCAATTTATATATTTTTTATGTTCTCATAATTACAATTTATAATAGTTCTTGTAATTTCATAGCCAATCTTTGCTCTGACACTAATATTAGGTACTGAAATAGTGCTCAAATAGTCACAATCACATTGACAGGTGAACATTTACACCTGCCTGGGTTATTTACTATTGTCTAGAAATATATACAAAGTATTTATAGGTCCCATCAATGTTTTAGATACCTTGGCATATACCTTGAAGCATGTTGTTATGAAAGGAATCCCTATACATGTACTGTTGACAGCCCAGTGACATCTGATAAGTGCCCACTGCTCCAGCTAACCCTCTCTGTGTTTGTTATCACTGTTACACACAAACATGTCTTGTCTCTCTGTATTTATCTGCCTGTCTATCTTTGCCTGGAATTTTTGGGTTATCCTAGGTAATTTACACTATGTATAATAACTGTACTTATGTGTGCATGTGAGACACACACAGATATAGACAGTAACAGAGATACAGATGGAGAGACAGCCAAAGCCAGCCAAAGCCAGCCAGCAAGTTGGCCAGCTGACTAGCCAGCCAGCCAGTTGGCCAGCTGACTAGCCAGCCAGCCTGCTGAATACATAAGAAAGAAGGAACACTGCAGCAGGCCTAATGACCCATGCAAGGCAGGTCCATGTCACCCCCTCCCCTGGCTTAGACCAATGACCCACCTAGTCAGGTCACATCCACTGAAGAAAGGAGCATGACATCAGACCTAGTAGCACAAGCTAGTCAGGTCCAACTCACACCCACCATCACTCATTCATGTACGTACACAAATAACCCGCACATAAAAGAGAGAAGCTTACGACGACGTTTCGGTCCGACTTGGACCATTGACAAAGTCACACTAACCAGAGGTGGAGTAGGACGGCTATATATAGGCAGAAAGAGGTGATGGTAGTAGTAGTAGTACAAGAATGGTATATAATACCATTTTTTTTTTTCTTCTTCTTCTTCTTCTTCTCCCTCTTCCCCTTTCCTCTTTCCTTTTCTCCTCTGGGTTGTCTTTCTCTCTTCTGTCTCGTGTTTCTGTTCCTTCTTCATTTATTTCCCACTTCCCCTTTCACGTACCTCTGTGCGCTTGCTCTCCCTCAGTGGGCACCTAGCTCTCTTGCAGTGCTTCCCTTCCTTTGTATTTGACTGGCTCGTCCTCCTTATTTCCCACTTCTACCACTACCACTACTACTACCTCTACTACTACTACTACTACTACAACTACTGATGAAATTAAGACACATGTGCGGCGTCTGGTTGTCTTTGTTGTGGTCGTTTCGCCATCCAGTGGCTGGCTGGATGGCGAAACGTCTACGATAGGGATGCCCGGGTGTTGCGCATGTGTCTTAATTTCATCTTGTCGGTATTATATACCATTCTTGTACTACTACTACTACCACTACTACCATCACCTCTTTCTGCCTATATAGCCGTCCTACTCCACCTCTGGTTAGTGTGACTTTGTCAATGGTCTAAGTCGGACCGAAACGTCGTCGCAAGCTTCTCTGTTTTATGTGCGGGTTATTTGTGTATCGTTCCAGTCACGGTATTGTGCCTTTTTTGTTATTCATGTACGTAATTAGTTAACCCTTAATAATACCTTTATTTACTACAAGTACATGTACAAGGTATACAGGCCTAGCTGACAACAATGACATACTACTACATATATGGAAAGCCCCCTGTTATGCTCCACATGTTGGGCAAATTAGGTCAGTGTCCCAGATGCGACCCACACCAGTCGACTAACACCCAGCTACCCATTTTACTGATGGTAAACATAGACAAAAGGTGGAAAGAAACACGCCCAATGTTTCTACTCTGGCTGGGAATCGAACCCAGGCCCTCGCCGTGCGAAGCGAGTGTGTTAGCCACCAGGCCACCAGAGCCCTTGCTGTATTTATCAACATTACACACAAACATGTCTGTCTGTCTATCTATCTGTCTGCCTCTCTGTCTGTCTCTGCTTATCTGTCTTTCTGTCTGCCTGGAGTATATGTATATCAAACTCCTTGAAGAATGGTGTTATGAAATCTGTTGATAGCCCAGTGACATTTGATAAATGGGTGCTCGGGGAATCCTGGCTTTGTTTTCACTGATACACACAAACATGTCTGTCTGTCTGTCTGTCTATCTATCTTTGCCTGGAAATTTTGGGCTATCCTAGGTAATTTACACTATGTATAATAACTGTACTTATGTGTACATGTGAAACAGAGATATAGATAGACAGAAATGTAGAGATACAGATAGACAGAGATATAGACAGCCAAAGCAGGCCAGCCAGCCTGCCAAATACATAAGAACATAAGAACGAAGGAACACTGCAGCAGGCTTACTGGCCCATGCAAGGCAGGTCCATGTCATCCCCCCTGGCTTAGACCAATGACCCACCTAGTCAGGTCACATATTTTGAAGGAAGAAGCATGACATCAGACCTAGTACCACAAGCTAGTCAGGTCCAACTCACACCCACCAACACTCACTCGTGTATTTATCTAACCTGTTTTTACTTTCCTCTTAAAATGGGAGTGTTAATGCAACATGGCATCAATGAATCACAGGTGTTTGCCACAATATTTGCTCTAGCTAGCGCTCAATTGAACTGGTGCTCCCGCAAGGTACTAAGTGCTCCCAGATTTTTTTAATACTGCACACACTGAGTGTACAGACCCATTTTTTCATGTCTAGGTGACTCAAGCCTACTGTGCCAAATTTGAAGGAATGAAAAATAAAACATTGATCTACGTTCGGAGCGCTACGCGTGCAAACGTAGATCTACGTTTGGACAGTTTAAGGGTTAACATGTTTCATGATCTGCATGATTCAATTATGCATGTTTACTAAAGGCTATTTTGTGGATAGCTTTGATTATTCACATTTTTCTATCTATTTATTTTCTTAGTGCATGACCACTAAATTGAAAACTAGCCATTAGATTTCATTCAAAATGAGCTCATTGCATTATGAACGTCAGTATTAAACAGATTAGAGCAAAATTTGCAGATACAGCTAAAAACACTGATATAATTTGGACGCACAAAATTTCCTATTATTCATAGCTTCAAGTTACATATCACCAACTGTATAAAGAAATTTTGTCATTCAGTGTACAGTAATTTCAGGTACATTTATGTACAATTTTCTACCAACTTACATTTTTTCCAAGGGATAACTTGTTGACCCGGTCTCCAGCAAGAATGGCAAGGATGGGAGCTAGGTCTTGTGCATGTCTGGTGCAGGGACCTACACACTGCAACTCACCCCATTCTTTATCAAAATGAATGTTACACCCACGAAGTGACACCACACCTGGAGCAATAAATCATATAAGTAACAAGCAAGAATAAATAATAAATGATTTTCATCCTTAGATGCTTTCATTGCTATTTAAAAATATAATTTACTAGCAAAGTAAGAAAATAGCATGTATAAATCATCATTATCATACAGTTGTAAATAGTTGTAAATACAGTGGAGCCTCAGTACTCTAACAGTTACCTGCTCGAACAACTCAGTATTCTATAGTTGACCATTTGCCCGGTACTCGACCAAACAAACATGACATGCCAGAAATTCGCTGTAAACTATTTCATGTTTCTTTGCATTTTTTGTGTTTTTTTTATATGTACAAATAAGTCATCATGAGGCCTAAGAAGATTAGTGGTAACAGCCAACAAAAAAGAAAATTGGTTGGGAAAAATTCGTTCAGTACTTGAACATGAATTAAGTTTGAGTACTGAAGTTCCACTGTACATGAATTTCCAACATAAAAATTGAGAAAGAAAAATCATAATTTAGTAGATGTCTGGCAGGTAAGAATATTTCAACCTCAAACTAATAAACAGGCCAGAATTTTTATTTATATGAAGTGCCAAATCTGTGTGGGTCATTCAGCACAAGGAATGATGAAAAATTAATCCTCCGTCTGCTAATTATGAGAATCTACTACCTTATTGTATTCACCTAGACTAGAAAACGAAAAAAAAAAGTGTTTTCATATCCTGGGGCATTATTAAGTAACAATATTTTTCTAAATTTTAGATTTCTCACAAATCAAAAGGACATAGGTTTGAATTTTGGGAATGCTGAGACATATGGCCAAGTCTCCTTACATTTGCTGCCTGTTTACCTAGCAGTAAATAAGGACCTATTTATTGCCTGGTACTTATTAATACCTAGTGTATTTTGTCCTATTTTTTGAGGAGCTTTAATAGAAGGTTTATGTATGAAAGTGGGTGATGTGGTTAGGTTATTTTGGGTTATTAACCCTCTGTCTGGGGATCATAATCTGAATATTCATCCCTTCAGAGGGAGGTGCCTTGATACTAGTGAAGAGCTCTTAGGTACTGGAGCTACTCATCCCTTTGGGCTAAATCTAATTATCTGCTATTTCCCAAGCACTGCATGACAGCTAATGTTTAGCAATTTCCCATGACTAAAAAAAAATCATTCTTATTTTTAATGAGATTAGATGATCTAATTAAATGGTTGTGGGCAGGCACCAACTAAATCTTAAGTAAAACAATATTTTTATGGGAAAGCATTAAACCCTGAGGGGTCATACATCACCTGGGAAATGGGATGTAATCAGGTCTGACCCAAGGACAGGGAAGCTAACTAATTTCTCAGATCAAGAGCCTTTCACCAAAATCAAGGCACCCTTAGTCCTTGAAGGGTAACTGAACTACAGAGTTTTCAGTTACAGTAAATGTGGATAAATGAGGTGTAACTATTCTGGTGCATGATCCAGAAAAAACTATAAGAATGTCCAAGTTATAAAAATAATGTAAAGATAAATATCTTTTCTTCTTTCAACAAATCACCCATGTCCCACTCAAGCAGGGTGGCTCAAAAAGAAAAACAAGAATTCTCTTGTTAACTTTAGTAATGCATACAGGAGAAAAGATTACTAGTTCCTTGCTCCTGGCATTGTAGTTGACTCTTACAACACGCATGGCTTATTGAGGAAGAATTCTGTTCCACTTCCCCATGGAGAAACGATAAATATACAAGATTTAAATAATTTTAAAGTGCATCTCTGTAAAACCTTAGAGGTTTAATTCTCCTTGAGCTCTGGGAGCTGTGAGTGTCCCCACCTGGGTATACTCGTAAGGGGGTCAAAAAGTGGATGAGAGAGAAAGAACACTTACCACTGGTTGGCTTGTGACCAAAGAGGCCACAGAAGAATGCCGGAGTGCGGATGGAACCTCCAGTATCCGTGCCCAAACTTAATGGGGTTCCACATGCACACATTAAAGCACACTGGAAGACAAATTATCTGATTATTTAAATATGATAAAAGCAACAAAGTGCCAGACCTGTACAGGTCATTCAGTTATTTCAGTAAATAAAAAGGACACATTCACCATCATTCTTTCAACAGCTGTCTCACCAGAAGTATGCAGATAGTGCAATTCAAATAAATGGCTAACCCTTCAAACAACATTAATCTTTCTCCTTCAGAGTCCAGGTACTATTTCCCATCTCCAGTACTCAAGTTTGGATAACCAATTTCCCTGAACCCATTTATAAATGTTTCTTTGCACACCCTTCAACAGCATGTCAAGCCATAAAAACAAACTTTTCTCCTCTCACTCAGATCTAACATACTCATACACCTGCTGGATGTTTAACCCTTTGAGGGTTTCGGCCGTACTAGTACGGCTTACGACCCAGGGCTTTTGACGTACTAGTACGCCTAAATTCTAGCGCCCTCAAATCTAGTAGGAGAAAGCTGGTAGGCATACATATGAAAGAATGGGTCTATGTGGTCAGTGTGTGCAGTATAAAAAAAATCCTGCAGCACACAGTGCATAATGAGAAAAAAAGACTGTGTTTTTGGAATAAAACAGCGACTTTGCACTGTATTTTCGTATGGTATTTATTGTTGTATTCTACTTTTCTTGGTCTCATTTTATAGAATGGAAGACATATTACAGAAATGGAGATGATTTTGACTGGTTTTACAATGAAAAGTACCTTGAAATTGAGCTCAAAGTAGCAGAAATGTTAAATTTTTACCAAAGTTTAAAAGTAAACAAATCATGCCAAGCATCCAATACACGTCAACTGGTGAGCCTAATATTCTTTTACAAGTGCGCTGATATTATTTATACCATTTCTACACTAATGCAGCAGTCTGCATAACAGTAAATCTTCAATTTTTTGTAAGAATAAAAATTGAAAGTGGAAAGCCAAAAAAATATAAGAGGGGCCTGGGGATGTGACTAACGAACAGAGGAAATGTTATTTTAGTGCCAGGAATGTCTTTCTTGTTTATTCTGGACCCTATTTGGAAATTGGCATCTTTTGAAATTTGTGTGAAATTGGCAAAATTGCTAAATTCTGACCACTGTATTGGATAGTTGAAATCAGTAAATGGGTGGTTTCTTGTACTCATTCAATAGAAAAAAATGGAGTTCTAGAGAAATAGTTATGATTTTTGTCGACTAGTACACTGGAATTGGCCGAAAATAGGGCTCAAAGTGGGCAAAATCGCCGATGCGTAAACATCATCGAGACCGCTAACTTCGCGAGAGCATAATTCCGTAAGTTTTCCATCAAATTTCATACTTTTGGTGTCATTATGATCGAGAAAAGATTCTCTATCTTTTCATAAGAAAAAATAATTTTTTTTTTGTTTTAAATTTGGCCGACCCTGAGAACAAGTCTCGGAGAGGGCCTGTTGACCCTCAAAGGGCTAAGCGCCTACTGCTCAAAAACTACTTTTTACTCTGAAACTGGCTACCGTATTATGCTTCATCTTCTCTAAATACAGAAATAACCTCAACAACCCTTCACCTGCCCTCTGAATTATACCTTCTATAATCCTATACAGTTCCTAATTTCTACATTTTGAATACTCTGCATGATCTTCTTCTTTCAACAAACCGGCCATATCCCACTGAGGCAGGGTGGCCCAAAAAGAAAAATGAAAGTTTCTCTTTTTAAATTTAGTGATTTATACAGGAGAAGGGGTTACTAGCCCCTTGCTCATGGCATTTTAGTTGCCTCTTACAACACGCATAGCTTATGGAGGAAGAATTCTGTTCCACTTCCCCATGGAAATAAGAGGAAATAAACAAGAACAAAAATTAGTACAAAAATAGATGACAACCCAGAGGGGTGTGTATACATATGCTTGTACATGTATGTGTAGTGTGACCTAAGTGTAAGCAGAAGTAGCAAGACGTACCTGAAACCTTGCATGTTTATGAGACAGAAAAATGGACACCAGCAATCCTACCATCATGTAAAACAATTACAGGCTTTCGTTTTACATTCACTTGGCAGGACAGTAGTACCTCCCTGGGCGGCTGCTGTCTACCAACCTACTACCTAGAACTCTGCATAATATTTACACATAATGCTCTCAAGCCATCTCTATCTAGTCTGCTCCTTGATAAACATTTAATAGTCTATAGATCAACCTACTAACATGTATATTGCCAAATATCTAAGTAGTACAATACTGGACATTCACTTATTTTTAAGACACATACACAGGAGCCATGACCTGACCCCTGCAACCATATACACCTACCATCCAACTTACGACCGAGTTCAGTTCCGAGAAACCGGTCGTAAGTTGAAATGGTCGTAATTCGAACTTTACTACTGAATATCAACAAAACATTTTTGTAATGACTTTATTTTATTGTTTTATTTTGGTATTTCATGTTTTACTTTACTTTTTATGTTGTTAGTACTGTATTTTATCCTGTAAGGTTTAGGATAAACACTGTGTACAACACAAATACATGTAGTTGTTTATTTCCCAGAAATTTGGCATAAAAAACACGGTCGTAAGTCGAGTGGTCGTAAGTCGAGCAGGTCGTTAGTCGGATGGTAGGTGTACATGTATAGGTAAGTACACGTACACGTACACACACGTATACACACGCACATGCACACACACGCACATGCACACACACGCACATGCACACACACACACGGGCAATAGAAATAATGGGAAGACTAAAGCGAGTCCTTGGTTTACCCGAAGGTGTAAGAAGGCAAAAACTAAGTGCATCAGAGAATGGAAAAGGTACAGGAGGCAAAGGACCCAGGAAAATAGATTAGTCGAAGAGCCAGAAACGAGTATGCACAGATAAGGAGGGAGGCCCAGTGACAGTATGAAAACGACATAGTATCAGAAGTCAAGTCCGACCCGAAACTGCTGTATAGCCACATTAAGAGGAAGACAACAGTCAAACACCAGGTGATCAGGCTGAGGAAAGAAGGTGGGGAACTCGCAAGAAACAATAAAGAGGTATGTGAGGAGCTAAACATGATATTTAAGGAAGTATTTACAGTGGAGACAGGAAGGCCTCTGGGAGGACAGAACAGAGGGGGACACCAGCAAGGAATATACCAACAGGTGATGGATGACATACATACATACAACTGAGGAGGAGGTGAAGCTGCTGCTAAGGGACACTGATACCTCAAAGGCAATGCGACCGGACATCTCCCCGTGGGTTCTTAGAGAGGGAGCAGAAATGCTGTGTGTGCCACTAACCACAATCTTCAACACATCCCTTGAAACTGGGCAACTACCTGAGGTATGGAAGACGGCAAATGTAGATCCTATTTTTAAAAGAGGAGACAAAAAAGAGGCACTAAACTATAGACCAGTGTCACTGACTTGTATAGTATGCAAAGTCATGGAGAAGATTATCAGGAGGAGAGTGGTGGAGCACCTGGAACGGAACAAGAGTATAAACGCCAGTCAGCAAGGATTGATGGAAGGCAAATCCTATGTCACAAACCTTCTGGAGTTTTATGATAAAGTAACAGAAGTAAGACACGAGAGAGAGGGGTGGGTTGATTACATCTTCTTGGACTGCAAGAAGGCTTTTGACACGGTTCCTCACAAGAGATTAGTGCAGAAGCTAGAGGATCAGGCATGTGTAACAGGAAGGGCACTGCAATGGATCAGAGAATACCTGACAGGGAGGCAACAATGAGTCTTGGTATGTGATGAGGTATCACAGTGGGCACCTATGACAAGCGGGGTCCCACAGGGGTCAGTCCTAGGACCAGTGCTATTTTTGGTATATGTGAATGACATGATGGAAGGGTTAGACTCAGAAGTGTCCCCGTTTGCAGATGTGAGGTTAATGAGGAGAATTAAATCAGATGAGGATCAGGCAGGACTTCATAGAGACCTGGACAGGCTGGACACCTGGTCTAGCAACTGGCTTCTTGAATTTAACCCAGCCAAATGCAAAGCCATGAAGATCAGGGAAGGGCAAAGAAGACCGCAGACGGAGCATTGGCTAGGTGGCCGAAGACTGCAAACCACACTCTAGGAGAAAGATCTTGGGGTGAGTATAACACCAAGCACGTCTCCAGAAGCATGCATCAACCAGATAACTGCTGCAGTACATGGGCGCCTGGCAAACCTGAGAACAGTGTTCTGATACCTTAGTAAGGAATAACAAAAAAAAGGCACAATACCGTGACTGGAACGATACACAAATAACTCGCACATAAAAGAGAGAAGCTTACGACGACGTTTCGGTCCGACTTGGACCATTTACAAAGTCACACTAACCAGAAGTGGAGCAGGACAGCTATATATAGGCAGGAAGAGGTGGTGGTGGTGGTGGTAGTAGTAGTAGTAGTAGTACAAGAATGGTATATAATACCGACAAGATGAAATCACGACACATGCGCAACACCCGGGCATCACCATCGTAGACGTTTTGCCATCCAGCCTGCCACTGGATGGCGAAACGTCCACAACAAAGACAACCAGACGCCACGCATGTGTCTTAATTTCATCAGTAGTAGTAGTAGTAGTAGTAGAAGAGGCAGTAGTAGTGGTAGTGGTAGAAGTGGGAAATAAGGAGGACGAGCCAGTCAAACACAAAGGAAGGGGAGCACTGCAAGAGAGCTAGGTGCCCACAGAGGGAGAGCAAGCGCACAGAGGTGCGTGAAAGAGGAAGTGGTGAAATAAATGAAGAAGGAACAGAAACACAAGACAGAAGAGAGAAAGACAACCCAGAGGAGAAAAAGTAAAGAGGAAAGGGGAAGAGGGAGAAGAAAAAGAAAAAGAAAAAGTGAGGAGTCAGGTTAAGTCACGGGTGTTCTGAAGTTTGGAGCATTTTACAATGTAGTGGGAGAGGAAGGCATCTACAGAGACGAAGCCAGGGCTAAGATTCATACAAGGAAAGTTGTGTATTAGAGAGGATTCAACTAGACGGCAACTGTTCGAGTTGGAAGTAGGGAAGACAGTTTTGGCAGAAGACCAGTCAATAGGATGGCTATGATCTCTGACGTGACAGAAAAGAGCATTGTTAGTGTTGGCAAGCCTAACACTATTTTTGTGCTCCCTAAGTCTGTCAGAAAGAGATCAACCAGTTTCTCCGAAGTATTGAAGAGGACAGGAGGAGCAAGAAATAGAGTAGACACCAGGAACATCTGTAGAGGGAGGAGAGGTATGAACGAGATTAGTGCGAACAGTGTTAGTCTGGCAGAAGGTAAGCTTGATGTCTAAGGGACGGAGAGAACTGCTGAGATTAGAAAGACCGGAAATGTAGGGAAGGCAGAGGATAGAAGAGTTCCCAGGAGTAGAGAGTTTGGGAGAGAAGAAATTGCATTTAGCATGTGAGAGGGCAGAGTCTATGAAATGGGAAGGGTAGCCAAGATGGGAAAACGAATTATGAAGAGTGGAAATTTCTGCTGGAAGGAACTGAGGATCACAGATGTGGAGGGCACGGAGAAAGAGGGAGATAAGAACACTTTTCTTGACAGGGAAAGCATGATAGGAAAAGTAGTGAATGTACATGCCACTGTGCATGGGTTTTTAGTAAACGGAAAAGGAAAAGCCTGTGACTTTGTAAATGGTCCAAGTCGGACCGAAACGTCGCAGTAAGCTTCTCTCTTTTATGTGCGGGTTATTTGTGTACCTTAGTAAGGAATCGTTCAAGACACTGTACACCGTGTACGTCAGGCCCATACTGAAGTATACAGCACCTGCTTGGAACCCACACTTGATCAAGCACATCAAGAAATTAGGGAAAGTGCAAAGGTTTGCGACAAGGTTAGTTCCAGAGCAAAGGGGAATATCCTATGAAGAAAGGTTAAGGGAAATTGGCCTGACAACACTGGAGGACAGGTGGATTAGGGGAGACATGATAACAACATACAAAATACTGTGTGGAATAGACAAGGTGGACAGAGACAGGATGTTCCAGAGAGGGGACACAGAAACAAGGGGTCACAATTGGAAGATGAAGACCCAGATGAGTCACAGGGATGTTAAGAAGTTTTCTTCAGTCACAGAGTGGTCAGGAAGTGGAATAGCCTAGCAAGTGCGGTAGTGGAGGCAGGAACCATTCATAGCTTTAAGATGAGGTATGATAAAGCTCATGGAGCAGGGAGAGAGAGGACCTAGTAGCAATCAGTGAAGAGGCGGGGCCAAGAGCTGAGCCTCGACCCTTGCAACCACAATTAGGCGAGTACACTCTTTCTGCACCCCTCTTTGCATTTGTTTTAATCTAATTTTTTCTGAAGACCTGGCTTATCAGGTCAGAGGTCAGAAGAGAGAGAGAGAGAGATACATGCTGAGAGAAAAGACAGAAAGAGAGACCTGATAAGTTCACCTCACCACCAGATGAACCTCCTGGGGTGCGCCTGGTGTCATACGGGTTATTGGTGCGGCCATACACTCTGTTGTCACACTCCCACCACATACCCAACTCTGATATGTTGGTATTTGCCAACAAGATGGCTCCTGAAAGAAAGAAATATTTATATACTAAGGGAAGCTTTATAAACAATATGCAAGAAGTGTTTGCCTCAATGGAAATAAAAAGGTTTTCCTTCATAGATCATCATTACAGTCACAGGACAGTGCTAATCCCATAGGAAACATACAATGCCTGGGGAATGAGAGATAATGCGATTTGATTCAAGGAAGGGGAGGATACCTTTAATTCTTTGGCTCAAGAACCTTTCAGTATTCAGCATTAAGGCAACTCTTTCAATGATTACAAGAAACTTTACCATTATGATCCTCTTAGTTTAAAAAAAAAAAAAAATGCTGTGATGTCTATAATGTAATGACAGTTGTTGAAAAAAATGTATGGTGGTGGGAAATACAGTGCTTGTACTTGTAGATGTCGCAGTTTAGAGTGTCATATGAACTGTGATGTCTCCACACTTCTGACAAGACATCTACTGAATGAATGATGGTGAATTATGTTTCTTTTTTGGGGGGTAAGCTACGTTGGTAGGAGAACATCAGTGTTGAAAAAAAATAAAAATACACAAGATGGAATGAAGGCTAAGTAAGATGATATAAGATGAGATAAGATGGTATAAGAGGCAATGCGCTTGCATATTTTAACCCTTTGACTGTCGCGGCCGTATATATACGTTTGTGAGGTACCGTGTTTGACGTATATATACTCATAAATTCTAGCGGCTTCAAATCAGGCAGGAGAAAGCTAGTAGGCCCACATGTGAGAGAATGGGTCTGTGTGGTCAGTGTGCACCACATAAAAAAAATCCTGGAGCACGCAGTGCATAATGAGAAAAAAAAAAACTCCGACCGTTTTTTTTAATTAAAATGCCGACTTTGTGGTCTATTTTCGTATAGTATTTGTGGTTGTATTCTCGTTTTCTTGGTCTCATTTGATAGAATGGAAACTATATTATAGAAATAGAGGTGATTTTGATTAATTTTACTATAAAAAGAACCTGGAAATGGAGCACAAAGTACAGGAAATGTTTGATTTTTGCCGATGTTCAAAAGTGAACAAATGATGTCATTGTCCAATAAATGTCCAAATAGCCATTCTAATACGCAGTCATGAATGGGTTGATGTAATTTTTACAATTATTACAGTATTGCAGTAGTCTGCATAACAGTAAATCTTCTATTTTTTGTTTGAATAAAATTTCAAAATAAAAAGCAAGAGTAATATCACAGGGACCTGGAGACATGACTGATGAACAAAGAAAATGTTATTTTAGAGCCAGGAATGTCTGCATTGTTCATTCTGGACCTTATTTTGAAATTGTCGTATTTTTTAATTTTCGTGAAATTGGCCAAATTGCAAATTTCTGACCATGTTATTGGGTAGTTGAAATCGGTAAATGGGCAGTTTCTTGTACTCAATCGATAGAAAAAATAGAGTTCTGAAGAAATAGTTATGAGTTTGGTTGACTGAAATAACGGAATTAGCCGAAAATAGAGCTCAAAGTGGGCGAAATTGCCGATTTTTAAATATCGCCGAAGTCGCTAACTTCGCGAGAGCGTAATTCCGTCAGTTTTCCATCAAATTTCGTTTTTTTGGTGTCTTTACAATCGGGAAAAGATTCTCTATCATTTCATAAGAAAAAATAATTTTTTTTTTTTTCGAATATTTTGCGACACCAGAAGCAACTTCAGGATTTGGCCCTTCGACAGTCAAAGGGTTAAATCCTACCTTTCTAATAGGTATCAGTATGTCACCATTAAAGACAGCCTCATCAATACAGCCACTTTATACTGGAGTTCTGCAGGGAAGTGTCCTTGGACCCCTGCTCTTCCTCATTTACATCAATGATCTTCCAAACGTATCTCGACACCTGAACCCCATTCTCTTTGCTGACGACATGACTTATGTCATCTCCCACCCTAATCTTGCCACCCTCACCACCATTGTTAACGAGGAGCTGCTCAAAATATCGACTTGGATGACAGCCAATAAACTTACACTTAACACTGGCAAAACCTACTATATTATGTTTGGTAGCAGAGCAAGTGTTGTGCAACTTAACATTAAGATCGACAACACTCTAATTGCCAGACATAATGAGGGCAAATTCCTTGGCCTATACCTCGACAACAACCTAAATTTCAGCACCCATATCCAACATATAACAAAAAAAGTATCCAAAACGGTGGGGGTCCTCTCCAAGATACGATACTACGTGCCACAAACTTCCCTTCTCACACTATACCATTCACTTATATATCCATACCTCACCTATGCTATCTGTGCTTGGGGTTCAACTGCAGCAACACACCTAAAGCCAATAATAACCCAACAAAAAGCCGCAGTAAGAATAATCACTAAATCCCATCCCTGGCAACACCCCCCCCCCCACTCTTCATAGATCTAAACTTACTCCCTGTTCAGAACATCCACACTTACTACTGTGCAATCTATATCTACAGGACCTTAAATTCTAATATTAACCTTGACCTAAAATGATTTCTTGATAGTTGTGACAGGATCCACAGGCATAACAGCAGACACAAACATCTCTATGACATTCCCCGTGTTCGACTAAACCTTTACAAAAATTCAATGCATTTCAAAGGACCTAAAATCTGTAACACCCTACCTGAAAACTCTGGAACTGCAGACACATTCATCACTTTCAAAACTACAGTTAGAAAACATCTTATCTCCCTGATACACCCCGACAACTAACTACATGATAACCACCTGGTGGTTCACAATTACACTCACTCACCCACTGACTATAAACCCAGAAATACTAATCTTAATCTTAAAATAATAAATCCTAGCTAGTCATAAGTTTGCCTATGATACTCCAACATAGACACTTTGTATTGTGCCAAAACAAAATCATTCACATTGCTAAACTCACAAATTATGATGTAGTCACCTAGCCTTAATACCATAATCTGTAAGGATTTAATGTTAAGAATTAATCTAAGTCTGCCCGAAATGCCTAGCCATGCTAGGTGTCCTAGTGGCTCCCTCTGTAATTAGTATTTTATAACATGTAAACCACACAATACCCAAAACCTGTAAACCCCACATTGTAACCCTTATAGAGAATAAACTTGAATTGAATTGATCAAGTTCAGTATTGAATGTGGGATGGGAAAACAAACAAACAAACAAACACACACACACACACACACACACGCACACACACACACACACACACGCACACACACACGCACACGCACACGCACACGCACACGCACGTGCACGCACGCGCACGCACGCACGCACGTGCATATCACAATGTAATGAACTCAGCCACAATCTCTTACCTGTGCTCTTCTCTGTCTCTGATGACATTGCTCCCTCACCATAATAATGGCAAGTAGTCTATTCTTACCCATTATCTATTATTTGGAGTATTTTATACGTTGTGTTCATGTCTCCTAAAGATCTGTATACTTCTAGAATACCCCTCGACTCTAGGGGATTCTAGAAGCAACCAAGGGCTTCTTGTCTCCAATACTAGTGTAATACATATTTTTTTTTTTTTCAACAAGTCGGCCGTCTCCCACCGAGGCAGGGTAATACATATATTCTTAATAAAGCATTTGTTCCTCAGCTTTGTACAAGTTTGGTGGAAAACAAACACCTGAACTTTCTATAATTTTATATTTCTGTTTGATGTGGATTTAACACTGGTGCTGCATACTCTAGAAAAGGTCATACATGCAAGATCAATAGTGAATTTACAAGAAAATAAGACCTTGCTCTGAGTTTTAAATTATATTCTTGGTGGTTGCTACTTAAATGCCATTATTTTTGTGTTTCAGATATAATGCCCACTCCCATTTTTTTTCCTTGCCTAACTTCACAAGTTGCTTCCCAGGTAAATGGTACAGTAAGCTGCTGTTCCTTGCCCAGATGGTATGCTATCTCTGGTCTTATCACCTTATACAGTGGACCCCCGCTTAACGATCACCTCCCAATGCGACCAATTATGTAAATGTATTTATGTAAGTGCATTTGTACGTGTATGTTTGGGGGTCTGAAATGGACTAATCTACTTCACAATATTCCTTATGGGAACAAATTCGGTCAGTACTGGCACCTGAACATACTTCTGGAATGAAAAAATATCGTTAACTGGGGGTCCACTGTACTTGGTTTCATTTCTTTGCGCTAGTTGAGGTTGAACTCTACAAAACACTTTTTTGCTATCAATGTTTCTATCCCTCTCATTAGTTTTGAATCTGTGAACAATGGCATGTAGGATTATTATTATTATATTTAGGGGAAGATAATCTGAAGGATCATACAGAATGTGGGTAATAATAATAATCAAACTAAGCACTAAACTCACAGCACTTAGGTAATGGGGTGATAATGGGTATGATCCTAGGAAGAAGAGAGGTCCAATTCCTTTAATCAAGAGCCCTAACCAGCATCAAGGAACCTCCCTTGAGGGCCGGTGAGCTGGTGTCTCATAGCTCGATTGCTAGCACACTCAGCTCACACACTGTGGTCCAGAGGTCCATGCCTGGTACAGGTGGAAAACAATAGGACGAGTTTCCATAAGACACCTGCTGTCCCTGTTGACCCATCAGTAAAATGGGTACTTGGGCGTTAGTCAACTGGAGTGGGTCACATCCTGGGACAAAATTGACCTAATTTGCCCAAAATGCTCTGCATAATACAGGTCATTCTATATAGCAGTATGTCACTGATGTCAGCTAGGCCTGTATACCTTGTACATGTTTTTTTTTATTATTAACACATCGGCCGATTCCCACCCACCAAGGCAGGGTGGCCTGAAAAAGAAAAACTTTCATCATTCACTCCATCACTATCTTGCCAGAGGGGTGCTTTACACTACAGTTATAAAACTGCAACATTAACACCCCTCCTTAAGAGTGCAGACACTGTACAGTGGACCCCCGGTTAACGATTTTAATCCGTGCAAGAGGGGTAATTGTTATGCGAAATAATCGTTATGTGAATGAATTTTCCCCATAAGAAATAATGGAAATAAAATTAATCCGTGCAAGACACCCAAAAGTATGAAAAAAAAAATTTTACCACATGAAATATACATTTTCCCACACACAAAGAGAAGGATACATGCACAATAGTAGAGTAGTACATGCACAGTATATATTGTGCATGTACTAGTCTACTAAATGAAGAATAAATGACACTTACCTTTATTGAAGATGCAGCAATGACTGATGAGACACTGTGTCCTGGGAGTGCCTTTTCCTCCTGAGTACTGTAGGTCCTGTTTGGCATTTTCTTCCAGAACAGGCCTTATCACACTGTGTATGCCACTACGATTCTTAAATCTCTCAAACCAACCTTTGCTGGCTTTAAATTCACCAATATGAGCACTAGTTCCAGGCATTTTTCCCTGTTCACCTGGGTGTTAGTCGACTTGTGTGGGTTGCATCCTGGGAGATAAGATTAAGGACCCCAATGGAAATAAGTTAGACAGTCTTCGATGACACTGACTTTTTTGGGTTATCCTGGGTGGCAAATCCTCTGGGGTTAATTGTTTCTTGGTATTCTCAATAAGCCACACCAACAACGGTGCTACAGCAGCAGCAGCAGCTGACAGTGCAGCAGCAGCAGCAGCTGTACCACCAATAGTAGCGATGGTTGATTGGGGTTTATTATACAACCTGGCCAGCTTGGAGACATGCACTCCACTTTCATACTTATCAATGATCTTTTTCTTCATCTCTATTGTAATTCTCACCCTTATTGCTGTAGGGTTGGCACTAGAAGCTTTCTTGGGGCCCATGGTCACTTATTTTCCAGAAAAAGCACCGAAAACACTGTAATAATACGAAATATTCCGATTGTATGCTTGGATGTTACCGCGGAGGCTGGCTGGTAAACAATGCCACCGGCGGAACATGTGAGCGCGTCTCGGAAGAAAATCGGTAAGCGGGTTTTTAAGCGGTATGTGAGGCAAAATTTTTGCAATTAAAGTAAGCGGTATGCGAAATAATCGCTATGTGATGCCATCGTTATGCGGGGGTCCACTGTACTTCCCATCTCCAGGATTCAAGTCCGGCCTGCCAGTTTCCATGAATTCCTTCATAAATGTTACTTTGCTCGCACTCCAACAGCACGTCAAGTATTAAAAACCATTTGTCTCCATTCACTCCTATCAAACACACTCACGTATGCTTGCTGGAAGTCCAAGCCCCTCACATGCAAAACCTCCTTTACCCCCTCCCTCCAACCTTTCATACGCCGACCCCTACCCCACCTTCCCTCCACTACAGATTTGTACACTCCTGAAGTCATTCTGTTTCGTTCCATTTTCTGTACATGTTCGAATCACCTCAACAACCCCTCCTCAGCCGTGTAGATAATAAGTTTTGGCAATCCTGCACCTCCTCCTAATTTCCAAACTACAAATTCTCTGCATTATAATCACACCACACATTGCTCTCAAAGTGTGGTGTACATGTAGATATAAAGATACTTTTATTATTACTTTACATGACTGAATATACAGTCAAACCAAATAGCTAAGAGTTGCTAATAGTGTATGTACTCTAAGTCTGGACAATATATCTTCCATGACATGAACTCTAACTGAATGCCATTCCAGAAGTGAAGTATGATTACTAAGGGTTTAGCAATTTCCCATGAATATAATGATAACAATAAGATGAACACTGGAGCAAAGTTAATGATTGCTTGTATGGGCACCTCAGTTTAATTTTCAGTGTGTGCATTTGGTTGAGAGAAGTATTTAAATATAAATATATAATGTCACCTGCATATTTTTTTAACATTTACTATAAAAACTGACTCCTACCTGCTTTCTTCATCTTGGTTACCACCTCAGCATCACGATATGCAATGACATAGTCCCGTGCTACCAGTCCACCTGTGTGTGGCAATCCTGCAAATGACAAGAGAATTTCACATGATGGTAGATTATACTGTTGTGACAAACTGAAACAATACTTTACATGAATATTATTTTAATTCATTGACTGTTGTATATTCAAAATAAACACGCAATGTATGTTTTTAATACTGCAGCAAGATATGGTAAGTCTATGAAGGAAAGCAAATTTATCACTTATTAAAAAATTCCTTCCAACAGTGCACACACACAAAACATAAAGGCACAATACTGTGAATGGAATAATACACAAATAACCCGCACATAGGAGAGAGAAGCTTATGATGATGTTTCAGTCCAATTTGGACCATTAACTAGTCCCACTAATACATGAAGGTGAGGGAGCCAGTATATATAGGAGAGGGGGGACAGAAAGAGAGGAAACAAGAAGGTAATGGAGAAGTAGTCGTAATAGTAAGTAGGGAAAGCAGTGGTAGACAGAAAGGGGAACGAAGCGAGGCAATAGTAGTACAGTGGACCCCCAGTTTACGATATCATTTCATTCCAGAAGCATGTTCAGGTGCCAGTACTGAACGAATTTGTTCCCGTAAGGAATATTGTGAATTAGATTAGTCCATTTCAGACCCCCAAACATACACGTACAAACGCACTTACATAAATACACTTATAATTGGTCGCAATGGGAGGTGATCGTAAAGCGGGGGTCCACTGTATTAGTAGTGGTATTATTTAAAAAAAAAAATTAAATAATTAATGACAAAACAGTCACCCAAAAGTTCCCTGAGATCTCATAATGGACAAAGTGCCTGGGGAATGGGAGATAATCTGGTTTGATCCAAGGAATGGGAGAATAGCTCCAATTCCTTGGATCACAAGCCCTTCAGTGTCCCCCCCCCCACGCTCCCTTTCAAAGGGAAATGTAGTAGTGGAAAGAGGAATCACATGGGGTTAAAGTGCCATCTTGCTGATTATGAATGAGCATACCCATGTAACTAAATATGTACATGAGTGAGTGATGGTGGGTGTGAGTTGGACCTGACTAGCTTGTGCTACTAGGTCTGATGTCATGCTCCTTTCTTCAGTGGATGTGACCTGACTAGGTGGGTCATTGGTCTAAGCCAGGGGAGGGGGTGACATGGACCTGCCTTGCATGGGTCAGTAGGCCTGCTGCAGTGTTCCTTCTTTCTTATGTATTCTTATGTATGTGTATCATAGTGGTAATATGCTTGCAACTTGAGTATGCCCATGGTGTAGTCTAGTTGGTCAGTACCTGACCAACCAGGCTGTGGTCCGTACGTCAGCTTGCGTATGGCCAGCTGTAACAGCCTGGTTGATCAGACCCTGATCCACCATGAGGCCTGGTCTGAGACCAAGCCACGGGGGCGTTGGCCCCCGAAACCCTCTCCAGGTAAACTTCAGGTAGATGACTGCTCATTTACACCTCAATTTGCTCTCTACCTCTGCTACTTAGATTTATATCTGTAAATCTCAATGTAAATTACAGTGTATGTATTAATCCATTCATTGTCTCCCAAGTAGATCTATGTAAGTGTTGGCAGTGTCACTTGCATAACTCACGAAATCGTAATGACACGATTGCAAACAAACCATACCACGGGCTTTGAGACTCTCTGACCGCGGGTTCAAATCCCACCCGTGGTATGGTTCACTTGCATAGATCTCTCTTAATCACAGCACCCTCAAATATGCTATGAAGTGTAAATTTTGGCCTAGACATGAGAGAATAGGTTTGTTTGATGGGTGTTCACATTTCTGGCAATTTTACTGGGGAAGGGTGATGCCTGCCTTGCCCTCTGGTATGTTTAACGAGTTTTTACTAAGATAAGATAAGATAAGATTTCGTTCGGATTTTTAACCCCGGGGGGTTAGCCACCTAGGATAACCCAAGAAAGTCAGTGCGTCATCGAGGACTGTCTAACTTATTTCCATTGGGGTCCTTAATCTTGTCCCCCAGGATGCGACCCACACCAGTCGACTAACACCCAGGTACCTATTTGCTGCTAGGTGAACAGGACAACAGGTGTAAGGAAACGTGTCAAAATGTTTCCACCCGCCGGGAATTGAACCCGGGCCCTCCGTGTGTGAAGCGGGAGCTTTAGCCACCAGGCCACCGGGCCACCTAGGTCTGCTGCAATTACTGGGATGGCCTAAACCATGACCAAACATTTTTGGTTATATTTCATTAGCTGAGAAATAGGGCTAAGATTATTTTGTGTGTGTGTGATGGGTTCACAATGGGGATGTGATTAATGAACAGAGGAAACAATGCTTTAGTAATTGGAATGTCTGCAGTGTTTATTTTGGACTCTGTTTTTAAACTGAAATGTGTTGAATTTTGTGTAAAACTGGATAAATTACCAACTTGTGTGCACTTTTTAGGGCAGTTATTTTAGTTGCACTCAATTAATAGAACGAAAGGCATATTAGTAAAATAGCTAGGAATTGGTTTAAAATGTCTCAAAATGGGCAAATTCACTGATGCATGAACTGCACCAACTGTTAAAATTTGTTCCTGCACAATTATATGAATTTTCTATCAATTCTGTATTTTTGATGTCATTACCTTCAGAAAAAGATTCTCTATTTCATTTTTTTTTAATCACGACACTGTCCATCAATACTTTTAATTTTGGGTGTCATGACAGTGAAAGGGTAAATAGATTAAAGTTTTCCCCTAAGGATACAAAAAGTGTCTTACCAGTCACAGCAATTGACTCCTTGACTGTGAAAGGAACTCCTAAGAATGGCTGGTTCTTCTTAAGCCATTCCTCTGTAAGGCTTCCATCACGGAGACCCTGAAGACACATTCAATATTCATGATCAAACTTCAAAGCAACTAATTAATGTTAGGTCTAAGTAACCATTAGTATCATATCTGTAAGGACGTAGGAAAAACATTAGAAGTAGCGTAGCAAAATGAAAATTAGACATTTTATTTGTAAATGTACTTACATGTACCTGCAGAATTGTACTTATGTGTACCTGTGCCTAATAAACTTACAGTGGAGCCATGAGTTTCAGCCGCCCTGAGTATCAGCCGCCCTGAGTATCAGCCGCTTCGAGTCTCGACTGTTTTTCTTGGCCAAATTTTGTCCCAAGTTGCAGCTGTTGCCCCGAGTTTTGGCCGGCGAACCAGACCTGTCCACCTGCCTGCACTTGTGCGCCTACCTGCATAGATGTCGTGAGCCAGTCCAGCGTTGTTTAACCTTGAGTGAACATTACCCTGCACACTCATCCTGCCAGCCAGGCAGCCAACCAGCTATTCAGCCAGCCAGCCAGCCAGCCAGCCATTCAGCCAGCCAGCCAGCCAGCCATTCAGCCAGCCAGCCATTCAGCCAGCCAGCCATTCAGCCAGCCATCCAGCCAGCCAGCCAGGCAGGCAGCCAAGTAACCAGCCAGGCACCCAGCCAGGCAGCCAAGCAACCAGCCAGGCACCCAGCCAGGCAGCCAAGCAACCAGCCAGGCACCCAGCCAGGCAGCCAAGCAACCAGCCAGGCACCCAGCCAGGCAGCCAAGAAACCAGCCAGGCACCCAGCCAGGCACCCAGCCAGGCAGCCAGGCACCCAGCCAGGCAGCCAAGCAACCAGCCAGGCAGCCAGCCACCCAGGTAACCAGCCAGCCAGCCAGGCATCCAGCCAAGCAACCAGCCAGGCAGCCAGCCACCCAGGTAAGCAGCCAGCCAGGCATCCAGCCAGCCAGGCATCCAGCCAGCCAGGCATCCAGCCAGCCAGGCAACCAGTCAGCCAGGCAACCTGCCAGCTAAAAAATTTGTGCATGAATTTAAGGGATACGTAGAGGAGTATGGAAGAAGTGAATGTTTTCAGATACTTGGGAGTTGACGTGTCGGCGGATGGATTTATGAAGGATGAGGTTAATCATAGAATTGATGAGGGAAAAAAGGTGAGTGGTGCGTTGAGGTATATGTGGAGTCAAAAAAACGTTATCTATGGAGGCAAAGAAGGGAATGTATGAAAGTATAGTAGTACCAACACTCTTATATGGATGTGAAGCTTGGGTGGTAAATGCAGCAGCGAGGAGACGGTTGGAGGCAGTGGAGATGTCCTGTCTAAGGGCAATGTGTGGTGTAAATATTATGCAGAAAATTCGGAGTGTGGAAATTAGGAGAAGGTGTGGAGTTAATAAAAGCATTAGTCAGAGGGCAGAAGAGGGGTTGTTGAGGTGGTTTGGTCATTTAGAGAGAATGGATCAAAGTAGAATGACATGGAAAGCATATAAATCTATAGGGGAAGGAAGGAGGGGTAGGGGTCGTCCTCGAAAGGGTTGGAAAGAGGGGGTAAAGGAGGTTTTGTGGGCAAGGGGCTTGGATTTCCAGCAAGCGTGCATGAGCGTGTTAGATAGGATTGAATGGAGACGAATGATACTTGGGACCTGACGATCTGTTGGAGTGTGAGCAGGGTAATATTTAGTGAAGGGATTCAAGGAAACCGGTTATTTTCATATAGTCGGACTTGAGTCCTGGAAATGGGAAGTACAATGCCTGCACTTTAAAGGAGGGGTTTGGGATATTGGCGGTTTGGAGGGATATGTTGTGTATCTTTATACGTATATGCTTCTAAACTGTTGTATTCTGAGCACCTCTGCAAAAGCAGTGATAATGTGTGAGTGTGGTGAAAGTGTTGAATGATGATGAATGTATTTTCTTTTTGGGGATTTTCTTTCTTTTTTGGGTCACCCTGCCTCGGTGGGAGACGGCCGACTTGTTGGGGAAAAAAAAAAAAAAAAAAAAAAAAAAACGTAGAGACTGAAAAATTCAAACTCCAACAAGTGTTCAAATGTGACGAAACAGGCCTGTTTTGGAAGAAAATGCCAAAGAGGACCTACATTACTCGGGAGGACAAGGCCCTGCCAGGACACAAGCCTATGAAAGACAGGCTAACTCTTTTGTTCTGTGCTGGCATCTTCCAGATGCCAGCAAGTCTCTTCAATAAAGGTAAGTAAATGTTATTTTAAATGTGTATATAAATTTTAATTTATCTATTGTATACTAGTACATATATATGTATTTATTTGTGTTGTGTGTATGCAAAACAATAGTTATTCTTTAAAAAATGTATTTTTTGTGAATATTTTTGTGGGTCTGGAACGGATTAATTTTATTTACATTACAGTGGACCCCCGCATAATGATCACCTCCGAATGCGACCAATTATGTAAGTGTATTTATGTAAGTGCGTTTGTACGTGTATGTTTTGGGGGTCTGAAATGGACTAATCTACTTCACAATATTCCTTATGGGATTAAATCTGGAGTATCTGAGAGAGTTAGAGCAAAGGAAGGGGTAGCAGTAATGTTAAATGATCAGTTATGGAAGGAGAAAAGAGAATATGAATGTGTAAATTCAAGAATTATGTGGATTAAAGTAAAGGTTGGATGCGAGAAGTGGGTCATAATAAGCGTGTATGCACCTGGAGAAGAGAGGAATGCAGAGGAGAGAGAGAGATTTTGGGAGATGTTAAGTGAATGTATAGGAGCCTTTGAACCAAGTGAGAGAGTAATTGTGGTAGGGGACCTGAATGCTAAAGTAGGAGAAACTTTTAGAGAGGGTGTGGTAGGTAAGTTTGGGGTGCCAGGTGTAAATGATAATGGGAGCCCTTTGATTGAACTTTGTATAGAAAGGGGTTTAGTTATAGGTAATACATATTTTAAGAAAAAGAGGATAAATAAGTATACACGATATGATGTAGGGCGAAATGACAGTAGTTTGTTGGATTATGTATTGGTAGATAAAAGACTGTTGAGTAGACTTCAGGATGTACATGTTTATAGAGGGGCCACAGATATATCAGATCACTTTCTAGTTGTAGCTACACTGAGAGTAAAAGGTAGATGGGATACAAGGAGAATAGAAGCATCAGGGAAGAGAGAGGTGAAGGTTTATAAACTAAAAGAGGAGGCAGTTAGGGTAAGATATAAACAGCTATTGGAGGATAGATGGGCTAATGAGAGCATAGGCAATGGGGTCGAAGAGGTATGGGGTAGTTTTAAAAATGTAGTGTTAGAGTGTTCAGCAGAAGTTTGTGGTTACAGGAAAGTGGGTGCAGGAGGGAGGAGGAGTGATTGGTGGAATGATGATGTAAAGAGAGTAGTAAGGGAGAAAAAGTTAGCATATGAGAAGTTTTTACAAAGTAGAAGTGATGCAAGGAGGGAAGAGTATATGGAGAAAAAGAGAGAGGTTAAGAGAGTGGTGAAGCAATGTAAAAAGAGAGCAAATGAGAGTGGGTGAGATGTTATCAACAAATTTTGTTGAAAATAAGAAAAAGTTTTGGAGTGAGATTAACAAGTTAAGGAAGCCTAGAGAACAAATGGATTTGTCAGTTAAAAATAGGAGAGGAGAGTTATTAAATGGAGAGTTAGAGGTATTGGGAAGATGGAGGGAATATTTTGAGGAATTGTTAAATGTTGATGAAGATAGGGAAGCTGTGATTTCGTGTATAGGGCAAGGAGGAATAACATCTTGTAGGAGTGAGGAAGAGCCAGTTGTGAGTGTGGGGGAAGTTCGTGAGGCAGTAGGTAAAATGAAAGGGGGTAAGGCAGCCGGGATTGATGGGATAAAGATAGAAATGTTAAAAGCAGGTGGGGATATAGTTTTGGAGTGGTTGGTGCAATTATTTAATAAATGTATGGAAGAGGGTAAGGTACCTAGGGATTGGCAGAGAGCATGCATAGTTCCTTTGTATAAAGGCAAAGGGGATAAAAGAGAGTGCAAAAATTATAGGGGGATAAGTCTGTTGAGTGTACCTGGTAAAGTGTATGGTAGAGTTATAATTGAAAGAATTAAGAGTAAGACGGAGAATAGGATAGCAGATGAACAAGGAGGCTTTAGGAAAGGTAGGGGGTGTGTGGACCAGGTGTTTACAGTGAAACATATAAGTGAACAGTATTTAGATAAGGCTAAAGAGGTCTTTGTGGCATTTATGGATTTGGAAAAGGCGTATGACAGGGTGGATAGGGGGGCAATGTGGCAGATGTTGCAAGTGTATGGTGTAGGAGTTGGTTACTGAAAGCAGTGAAGAGTTTTTACGAGGATAGTGAGGCTCAAGTTAGAGTATGTAGGAAAGAGGGAAATTTTTTCCCAGTAAAAGTAGGCCTTAGACAAGGATGTGTGATGTCACCGTGGTTGTTTAATATATTTATAGATGGGGTTGTAAGAGAAGTAAATGCGAGGGTCTTGGCAAAAGGCGTGGAGTTAAAAGATAAAGAATCACACACAAAGTGGGAGTTGTCACAGCTGCTCTTTGCTGATGACACTGTGCTCTTGGGAGATTCTGAAGAGAAGCTGCAGAGATTGGTGGATCAATTTGGTAGGGTGTGCAAAAGAAGAAAATTAAAGGTGAATACAGGAAAGAGTAAGGTTATGAGGATAACAAAAAGATTAGGTGATGAAAGATTGAATATCAGATTGGAGGGAGAGAGTATGGAGGAGGTGAACGTATTCAGATATTTGGGAGTGGACGTGTCAGCGGATGGGTCTATGAAAGATGAGGTGAATCATAGAATTGATGAGGGAAAAAGAGTGAGTGGTGCACTTAGGAGTCTGTGGAGACAAAGAACTTTGTCCTTGGAGGCAAAGAGGGGAATGTATGAGAGTATAGTTTTACCAACGCTCTTATATGGGTGTGAAGCGTGGGTGATGAATGTTGCAGCGAGGAGAAGGCTGGAGGCAGTGGAGATGTCATGTCTGAGGGCAATGTGTGGTGTGAATATAATGCAGAGAATTCGTAGTTTGGAAGTTAGGAGGAGGTGCGGGATTACCAAAATTGTTGTCCAGAGGGCTGAGGAAGGGTTGTTGAGGTGGTTCGGACATGTAGAGAGAATGGAGCGAAACAGAATGACTTCAAGAGTGTATCAGTCTGTAGTGGAAGGAAGGCGGGGTAGGGGTCGGCCTAGGAAGGGTTGGAGGGAGGGGGTAAAGGAGGTTTTGTGTGCGAGGGGCTTGGACTTCCAGCAGGCATGCGTGAGCGTGTTTGATAGGAGTGAATGGAGACAAATGGTTTTTAATACTTGACGTGCTGTTGGAGTGTGAGCAAAGTAACATTTATGAAGGGATTCAGGGAAACCGGCAGGCCGGACTTGAGTCCTGGAGATGGGAAGTACAGTGCCTGCACTCTGAAGGAGGGGTGTTAATGTTGCAGTTTAAAAACTGTAGTGTAAAGGACCCTTCTGGCAAGACAGTGATGGAGTGAATGATGGTGAAAGTTTTTCTTTTTCGGGCCACCCTGCCTTGGTGGGAATCGGCCAGTGTGATAATAAAAAAAAAAAAAAAATAACAAATTCGGTCAGTACTGGCACCTGAACATACTTCTGGAGTGAAAAAATATCGTTAACCGGGGGTCCACTGTATTTCTTATAGGAAATATTGTTTTGCCTTTCGGCCCTTTCGAGTTTAGGCCTAGCTCCTGGAATGGATTATGGCCGAAACTCGGGGTTCCACCGTACTTATGATGTCCCAAATTCTGAATTGTTCCTATATATAACTATTTTTTAAAGTTACAAAAAACAAAAATATAGTCATCACAGCATTTTTTTTTCAATATATCTATCAAAAATTGTGAATATTAGCTTTATAACTTGCTTAATCAGCAGAACATACTTTTCTAGTCCTTTGAACCAGTGTCTCTACAACACGGAATATCCTCCATATGAATGAATGAGTTCATAAATTGTGATCTTATATTAATACGGATTAATAATTTCATAAGTATTTTATTGCTACTGTAACCTTCTCAGCTATCAAAATTTTGGGGACCAGTCCAATGTTCACTATGTTCTTCTATAACCACTGGTAGATTTATTTATTTATTTATTTTATGTCTTTGCAAACAGTACATTGAGATTTTGTATTTACAATAATGGGTTGCAATGCAAAGAGAGCCTCTATTATGCCTAAACATTATGGGCCAACTTAACATTATTGGCTTACAGACTACTTAACACTAAGGATTATATCATAGTTGTACAGTAGGATAGTAATTATTTCATAGTTGAACAGTTGATTATTAATTATAAGTGAATCAAAATTTGTATAAGACAAAAGATAAATTCATCTATTCAAAAATGCTTTTTGTGAAAACAATGATTCAATTATATTCCTGTCAACAATGAATTTTCTATTTTTTTGCTAACATACGTGTAAATTTTACATTATTCCTAGTAATGACCCTCGTATTGTAGATAGTCTTAATGACCTTGGTGTAGTAGATAGTCTTTTTAGTATGATAATAAGATGTTATCTTCATTGTAGAATAATAAGAAAATATTATAACCTTTATATTATAATAATAAGGTAAAAGGACCCCAATGGAAATAAGTCACTCTGTCTGACTTTTTTGGGTTATCCTAGGTTCTCTACACATATGCTGCCATGTATGATAATTCTATGTAACTGTATTTGTGTATACCTGAATAAACTTACTTACTTATTGTTAAAGTTATGATGTGGGAGAACATAAGTGAGTATTAGCATTTAGTCTGTAGATTTCAGTCAATACTGGTAACTGTGGTTTGAATTTTACAACATTAAGTTCCCTTTGCAGTAGAGATATTTTGCTGTACACACGTGGTAAAAAACTTAAGCTAACCTAACAAAACCCACCTAAGCCAAACTACAATAATGTTATGTAACTTAACCTTACCCCTGCCATCAGTACTGGAAATAAGCAACCTTACCTGATATTTTTGGCTTATCCTGGGTATTTACAGTGTATGATAATTGTACTTGTGTGTACCTGAGCCTAAATAATAGTACACATACTTACATTCACCCAGAGAGTGATGGGCTCAGACATGCTGTACAACCAACAAATGAACTATTTTCAGTATCATCTCCCAAAATAATAACTTGCACAAGAAATGCTTATTCTATGGTGTACATAGTTTGTATGTAGTATTGTAAAATGTAATCTAGTGCCTGAGTTCTGCAGAGTAGTAATTAGCAACTATAGCCTCTTGGAGAATAAAAATTGAGAAAAAAATCCCAATTAGGTCAGGGGGGGACCCCATGCTTAAACCAAGGTAAGGCCAGATATCCACAATCCATTAAAATCAGCAACCAGCATCCCCCAGGCCGAAGAAAACTGCAGAGGGAGAAAAAGTTCCGTCCATAAGTTCCCTAGGTACAAGTACACAAGTAGTGATCATACACTGGATAACCCAATAGGAAAATAGTATACAATTATCATACCTAGGTAAATGTATGTATCCAGAAGAACAATGGAAATAAGTCACTGATTTTTTTTTTGGGTTATCCTACGTAATGTGTACACATATGCTGCTATGTAAAATAATTTATGTAACTGTATTTATGTGTACCTGTACCTGGAGAACATGGGAACATTAGGGCAGAGTTGAGCGAGACGTTCACTCCACCATGGATGGCGATGAAATCCCGAATAAGTCATAAAAAACATTCTCCTTGTTGGGTTTATCAGGGTGAATGACAACTAACACTGTATTAAACACTGCCTCTGGCAGTGACACTTGTTCACTTAACAAAACTTTGCGGCCAAATCTCTGGACCCATTATGTACCTTTATTTTTTTTTTTTTTGACTACCACCCACAGGTTGGATGTGGGGGTGTACAATAAAGATATTAAAATAACCTCCTGCAGTCCCTGACAGACATGCTGTCCATCTAGTTCAAATCTTCACTGCTTTTTGTTGTATTTTTAAAGGCCCACTGACAACTAACACTGTCTGCCTCCCAGTGTCTGATGTAGAAATATTGCCTGAATCCAGGCGATGAACGGAAGGAAACAAGAAGTTACCTTCAGGAATAGAAAAGGGAACAAAAAGTCCCGTCAGGTGTAACCATTTGTTAGTAAGTTTATTCAAGTACAGGTACACATAAATACATAAATTATACATAGCAGCATATATGTAAATTACGTTATGCGCGCCGTGAAGGCGCGCATAACGGAGATAAAACACCTCAATTACTGGGAGCGCTTGAGGTTCCTAAACCTGTATTCCCTGGAACGCAGGCGGGAGAGATACATGATTATATACACCTGGAAAATCCTAGAGGGACTAGTACCGAACTTGCACACGAAAATCACTCACTACGAAAGCAAAAGACTTGGCAGACGATGCACCATCCCCCCAATGAAAAGCAGGGGTGTCACTAGCACGTTAAGAGACCATACAATAAGTGTCAGGGGCCCGAGACTGTTCAACTGCCTCCCAGCATACATAAGGGGGATTACCAACAGACCCCTGGCAGTCTTCAAGCTGGCACTGGACAAGCACCTAAAGTCGGTTCCTGACCAGCCGGGCTGTGGCTCGTACGTTGGTTTGCGTGCAGCCAGCAGCAACAGCCTGGTTGATCAGGCTCTGATCCACCAGGAGGCCTGGTCACAGACCGGGCCGCGGGGGCGTTGACCCCCGGAACTCTCTCCAGGTAAACCTCTACGGACCTGGACGGCCACACCTCACATGTGTCTGCTGATTTATACTATAAAAGCTCCCTGTTATGTAGATTGAACTCCAGGTAAGTAGTGGATTATTTCGGGCCCAAAGGGGAAAGAATAATAATGACACGTGTCCCAGGAAGATTGTGGAAAATGTCACCAGTACTCAGGCCAGAGCAAGATGTCCAAAGACACTGCCATGGCTGGCAGAGAAGTCTAAAATCTGAAGTTATGTTTTCCCTTCAAAGATGGTAACCTTGATGCCAGCGATGAGTTCTTGATCCGAGGAAATGAACCTATCCTTCCCTTCCTTAGATCGGACGTAATTGTCTCTCATTTACTAAGTGCTGTATGACCCCTACAGATTGAACTTTCCCTCTTGATGATGAAGGTGATAATAATAAGTGCAGGAACCAATCTGAAGATTAGTTTCTGCACATTTAACTCATGCTCACATCTTGATAATTTCTGCTGTATGACCCATACGGCATTAGAGCATGCAGGGCAGGTGACCTAACAGTTCACTGTAGAAAAAAAAGCTAATGTCAGGTTAAAATTTCTCTATAGAAGCACAGTGCCTACCAGCTCGGGAGAGCAAGGCACTGGGTACGACATTTATATAATGATATACAGACTCTTCCTATTTTTCGTGGCACTTTAAAGCTCTACCCCTCCCCCCAGAAAATGAAAATCAGATTACAAATAACATAAAATAACATGATGAGATTTATCCTGTGTTTATTTTGGTACAAGTAAACATAAGTACAATTATCATTTCTAGTAACATATGTAAATTACCTAGGATAACCCTCAAAAAAATCTGATTTGTTTCCACTGTGGTCCAAGGGAACATGTAAGCCAGGATGGATAAAAAAAAAAGAAACTTCTTTAAGTGACAAATACAGTAAAGCACCTGAAATTCAACCATGTATACAAAATTCACTACCAGGGTATGACTGCTTTGATACATGTACTACACACGTACCTGATCAAGACGTTCGTCGACCGCCCGAGCCTCAAGTAATGCAGCTTGGAAGTTCTCCTGAGCAATGGCGTTGAGGATAGGGTTGACATTACTGATCCTGGTGACGTAGGAGCGTACCACCTCCACACTGCTGACCTGGTGGCAATCAAGGCATTTTTTTACATTATAACAGTAGTAGCTTATATTAAAAATCTTACACAAATAACCCGCACATAGGTGAGAGAAAAGCTTATGACACCGTTTCGGTCCAACTTTAACCATTCACAAGTCACACTGACAGAAGAGAAGGTCAGCTAAGGTTAGTCAGGAAACGGCAAGTGTTTCCTGATGCGGGTCTAAGTCATACGATGACCCGCAGCTGAAGCTTTTCTTCATCTGATTGAAGCCTTCCACTGGCTTACCGGTCCACCTCTTTAAAAATTATGGTTAAAATTAAACAATATCAACAGAAGAGAATGAGTGGGGACGGGAGAAAGAGGATTACCATTAATACTACTTATTTTTCTTCCTCATTCTCTCCTGTCAATGTGACTTGTGAATGATGTAACCTGGACCTAAACGTCTTCATAAGCTTTTCTTTCTCGTATGTGCGGGTTATTTGTGTATTGTTCCAGTCACGGTATTGTACCTCGTTGTTCATTAAAAAATCTTACTTCACAAGACGAATGGTGAGAACTGACACCTCGTAGGAGGAATATGAGTACCTACCTTTCTTTCCCGTATACTCTTAGCCAGTTCAGAAGCAGATAGGAGGAGTATTGGGTTGAACACCGGAGGAAGATAAGACTTCCTGCGCCATCCCATCACTAACGTAAAGACGACACTCACACAAACGTCCCAAACCCAACGTACCATCCTTGCCAGTGTGCGGAGAGCCCCCACCACACACCCACCCATCCTGCCTGCTGAAGTAATTCTTGATTACATTATATTACATTCATAGAGAAGCGCTAAACTCAGTCTGATAATGGAATACGTTACCGACAAGTTGATGAATAAGACACTTTTGCAACACGTGTCTTATTTATCAACGTATGTATATATAACGTTCGACAGGACAGGTGTCCTGGCACGGGTCTTAATTTTTCAAGATAACCCGGTGGTATCAACTCACTAGATCCATTAGTATCACTCAGCTGCTAAGATTTAGATGGTTGGCACATGTATGAATTTTTGCCATCTTAATATTTTATTGAGTAATGAATAATGTAAATTGCTAATTCGAACGATTCTCTAATTTATTAGTATACACCGATGTTAACAAAATTAGACTACAGAGGTAATTAAGAATAGCGTATAGGACTAACGAGGTAAAGGAAATTATAGGAAAGCTTGTCTTAAATGGTTCTTCCATACATACCACAAGTTAGAGGGGTCTGAGTCATGATAAAACGAGGCCGACTGATTATATTATCTGATAATGAAAAATAAATGTGTAGTTTAAATAGGCATTTTGTGTAAGTCTTGACTGCGGAAAATGTAGAAAATACCCAAAGTAAACAAATTTACGGAATGAATAAATAAATAAATAAATAAATAAATAAATATATATATATATATATATATATATATATATATATATATATATATATATATATATATAATACTAATAATAATAATAAGTTTCTGGCTCCACCTCAAAGAAATATTTACTAAGGTTCTTAAATATATTGCATTGGCTAACTAGGTACATTTTTTACTTTACATTAATCCTTTTTTAATTGAAATAAAAGTATTCATAATTTTGCAGTAGTGAACAGCAGCGTTAATGACCCATGAGTAATATATAAGTACCTGTGCGTCTCCTCAGGCGTGACCAGACTTATGGACAAATCTACTTGCATCCTTATTCTATATCTTTATTTCTACAAGTACATGTACAAGGTATACAGTCCTAGCTGACATCAACTATATAGATCGACACCATGCCCAGCCCTTCTAGGGTAGGGTAGGTGCCTGAGCCCGAGCCTTTAGCTCATAAGACTGTCATTCCCATTTGCCCCCTTGGGGCGGGGACGGCAGACCAGAGAGGCCTAGCTTGTGGCTAGGCCTGGGGACAGTTGGTCCCAAAGATGAGGAGGTACTTGTGCCTCCTCCCATGGGAGACTTAGGTCTCAGACACTCCCTAAAGAGGGAGCCAAAGCCGGGCCACCACTTGGAAAAGGCCCGGGCCGGGAGAATACCGGCTAATATTTAATAATAATAATAATCAACTACATACAGTGGCACTATTTAGAAAGCCCTTTGTTATGCAGAGCGTTCGGGCAAATTAGGTCAGCTTTGTCCCAGGATGCGACCCACACCAGTCGGCTTAATACCCAAGTACCTAGTTTACTGCTAGGTGAACAGGGACAGCAGGAAACATGTTCACATAAAAGTGAATACTACAGCTAGTTAGGAGTTACTTAATTGTTGTGGGGCGTATCCTAGGGAAGGATCAATCAAGACCTCACCTGGAGATAATATATATTAAGAAACAATAAGTACCTTTTATATGATATCCAGCTTTATTAAGCTTCTCACATAAATAATCTGAATGTCTTCTTTAATTTAGCAAACTGACGACACTAGGTGTTCGCTCTGGGTCCTGGGTTATTGTGAACATCTCCCGCTATGCTGCCTGAGACCTGAGTCTCACAGCACTATCTGTTTACATTGCGGTATTGATATGTTCGTTTGTTTGGTTTAAATTAATCTGTCGACTGCTGTATATCATTAAGGCTGCATTTTACTTGGTTGGTTGGTAAGGTTTGCCAGGAATCAGGACAAGTGTTTCCTGACGTGAGTCTTAGTCATAATGATCCACACAGCTTGTGCTTTTGGTCATCTGACCGTGTCCTTCCGCTGGCTTACCCCTACATCTCATTAAAATCCCAGAATACTTTAATCCTAAATTACTTATTAAAATAAACTAAGTTTCTATACATTCAGGTTCTGCGGTTACGTGGCTATATTTCATTTATTGGTGTTATAATTAGGTTTTATTAATTAACAGACGGCAGTCTAACCTAACTAAACGAAACTTTACTTAAATAAAGTGAACCGAGAAATTTGCTGAAAACAGCGAGTCACGCATGGCCATTTACTGGAGGACTTACCAAAATGCTCAAAATAAGGAACTCGATGTACTGAATGAAGGCTCGTGGCGGTGCAGCGTCTTACAGTAAGACAGTAATAAATGATAGCAGGAGTGAGCAAACACGCTGATGTGTAATCTGCTCATTTGGCCTCCTAAGATAAGCACAGACGCACCTTCCCTGCCGAAGGTCAAGAAGCCGTGGCGGCTCCGTCTTACAGAAAACGCATGTCTTATTACGTAAGGGGAAGCTAAGCTTAATTTTGATATTCACACGAATAAGTAAGTTAAGATAAGATTTCGTTCGGATTTTTAACCCCGGAGGGTTAGCCACCCAGGATAACCCAAGAAAGTCAGTGCGTCATCGAGGACTGTCTAACTTATTTCCATTGGGGTCCTTAATATTGTCCCCCAGGATGCGACCCACACCAGTCGACTAACACCCAGGTACCTATTTGCTGCTAGGTGAACAGGACAACAGGTGTAAGGAAACGTGTCGGAATGTTTCCACCCGCCGGGAATCGAACCCGGGCCCTCCGTGTGTGAAGCGGGAGCTTTAGCCACCAGGCCACCGGGCCACCGTTACATAACTTATCAAACATAGCAACAGCATATGTGTAGAAAACCTAGGATAACCCAGAAAAGTCAGTCAAAGTGACTTATGTCCATTGGGGTCCTTGAAGTAAGTTATACGCATATGTTCCCTACATAACTTATTTGTTTTTACAATGGTCTTGAGGGCACACAGATAAGTTTTTATATATATATATATATATATATATATATATATATATATATATATATATATATATATATATATATATATATATAATATATATATATAGGGAAGTAACACCTGTAAAGCTGGACTGGGGACCCTCATCCTCAGAGAAGACAATAAACGTACCTCAGGGAAAACTCAATGTTCTCCCCGGAGCTGTTTGAATATTTTCTTCTCCTACCGCCCCCTATATATTTTATATTCTATGTGAACATTTATTGATAAACAGAATACCTGTGCAGAAAAACACAAACATAAATACAATGTATTAAAGATCATGAATTTCCTCCAGCTCCTCCGAAGCCGGACGCGAGCCAAGTATGCAACAAGCATATCCCCTCTGGATGGCTACGCTGAGGCGCTGGAACACACACACACACACACACACACACACACACACACACACACACACACATATATATATATATATATATATATATATATATATATATATATATATATATATATATATATATATATATATATATATATATATATATATATATATATATATCTTACCTAGTAAAGTCAAACAATGTGACTTATTTCTACCGGTGTCCCTGAGATGAGTTTTCCGGATTGTTATGCACACGTACGGCTCCTTTCAAGGAAGGCGAAATTGCAAACCTGGAGAATATACAGAGAACAGGTCGAGACATATGGGCGAGTCTCCTCACATCCACTGCCCCTGCTAACCTTCAGTAGAAAGGTACCTGGGAGTTAGTCGATCGTTGCGGGTCGCATCCTGGGAATGGTCAAGCACTACAAACTACTCAACAACTCGATTGTCTCTCAAATGACCTAATGATGCACTCTCTGTGTGCAGAGTACAGCACATATAAGTACAATAGAGCACCTAAATTACTGGGAACGGTTGAAGTCCTCACCTTGGAACGCAGGCGAGAAAGATACATGATAATATTCTTAGAAAATTCTTGAGGGGCTAGTCCCCACACGGAAATCACTTCCTACGAAAGCAAAAGACTCGGCAGGCGGTGCCGTAAGTACGTTAAGAGACTTACACAGTAAGTGTCAGAGGCTCAAGATTGTTCAACTGCTTCCCAGCATACATAAGGGAGGATTACCAAACCCTTGGCTGTCTTCAAGAGGGAGCTGGATAGGCACCTGAAGTCGGTATCTTACCAGCAGGGCTGTGGCTCGTACGTTGGATTACGTGCGGCCAGCAGTAACAGCCTGGTTGATCAGGCCCTGATCCACCGCGAGGCATGGTCATGGACCGGGCCTCGGGGGCGTTGACCCCCGAAACACCCTCCAGGGATATTTAGTAGGGTAGGAAAACACAATTACTCGAATAGTTTCTATGATTAATCACACAAAACCATTTCCTTTAAATCATAATATTTTCTTACCTGAAAGCTTCGGGTCCTCATAATTTGTACTAGAAGGAACCATATATTATACATACATGCATACACTAAGTATATATATATATATATATATATATATATATATATATATATATATATATATATATATATATATATATATATATATAATATAGGGAGGTACCACCTCTAGAACTGTAATAGGGACCCTCATCCTCAGAGAAAAGAATAAACTTGCTTCAGGGAAAACTCAAGGTTCTCCCTGAAGCTGTTTGAGAATTTTCTCCTACCACCCCCTATATTTTATATATATTTTATTTAAAGACAAAATACATTGACAAAACATTCACAAAAATACGATAGAAAGTAAAACAACATAGGTGACTCAGAGCTACATCTCGAATACTTCGTCCAGCTCCCCGGCGGTGGGCCGCGTGCCCAGAATGCTGCAGGCATTTCCTCTCTGGATCGCATCACTGAGTCTCTGAAAGAGGAAGCTGGTCGCCCTGTGGGCCTTGGTTTCTATGATAAGCTTTTCACCCAGCTCTATTAGGAACTTTAGAGCACACTTGCCCCATGCTCCAAGGGCCTCCGACCCTATTGGGATGAAGTTATAGCAAGGGGGAAGGTCTTCATATTTGCGGATCTTCTGGGTCTCCCTGTAGCTGGCAGCTCCACTCCCTTCTACTGCGGAGTATGGCAAGTAGGTGTCTGCCAATGTGGCGGCACAGGTGTAGTCCCAGGCAATCTGCTTACCATCCTTCCAAGGTAGCATAGTGGCTCCATCAGGACGCTTTTGACTTCCGTCAGACCTCTGCACTTGGGGTTCCCGTTGAGCTGGGCAACGGGCTGTGGCGAGGCTTCTCTTTATGATGTCATTGACCTCCTCATGCCTGGCATATATATATATATATATATATATATATATATATATATATATATATATATATATATATATATATATATATATATATACACACACACACACACACAAAACAAGGACCCCCAGTGGAAATATGCCACAATGATTGTACTGAGTTATTCTAATATTCTAGGATAATCCTACACAATGAACTATTTGTGTGACCTTGTAGAAATTTACACTTATGCTTATATAGCCTAAATATGAACTTAAAATATATGAGTGTGGCATAAGTGGTAATTGTGAAGAGCGTTGGTGACAAAGATAACATGAGGGGTTGTGATCCATAACATTATTCCTTTGTCTTCTTATTTAAGATAAGATGACAATGTGAGTAATGTTCACACAGCTGCCCCGTCACTCAACAATTCAAGATTATGGAAATCAAAGGGGAGGGAGGAACGTCTCCTCCCCTGAAACACGCCCCCTTAACACAAGGGACTCTCAGTTACCAACGCCATATTTCCTAAATCCTATTTTATTACCCATCGTGCCGTTCGTATCATCCTACTGCTATTGATTTCACCCCATACGGTAAATATGGTGCATTCGTTGCATTAAATAAATCAATATATATCTATTACTTCTTGAAAATACTTAATACTCAAAGGAAACCAGCGCGAGTCGGTATTTATGAGTGTGTCGGTCAAGTCATCCTCAGGCAGGAGGCAACAGTGGATGGCGTAGTTCTGCTGGTGAATTCATCCCATCTGTCGGTGGTTATATTTCCTTCTGCTTAAAGTGCGAGACACAGGTGGTCAAGAAGGTACAGAGGTACCAAGAGCAGACTCAACGTCAGGATGTTGACCGTCGTGTGCTTAGCCTTCATGATCATCACCTCTACTGTATTGGGTAACCCGGTGAGTCAATTTGCTTTGAAGAATTTAGTTTATGTATATATATATATATATATATATATATATATATATATATATATATATATATATATATATATATAGTGCCGAATATGTAAAACTGGTCAATTAGCAAGAACTCATTTAAAATTAAGTCCTTTCTAAAATTTTCTCTTATACCTTTAAAGATATATTTTTTTCATTAATATTGAAGTAAAAATTTATAATTTTGCACCAAAAGGAACTTAGAAAACTCACCTATTTAGTTTACAATAATTTCATACTAAAAAAGCACAGTGAAATATATTTTTTTCGTTAGGTTCAGAATGATTTTGGCGAAATTATTGCATACACAAACTTTCACTTGTCTTATATTTATTTAAGCCAAGATCGCAAGTTCTGCCTATTCGGCACGATATATATATATATATATATATATATATATATATATATATATATATATATATATATATATATATATATATATATATATATATATATATATATATATATATATATATATATATATATATATATATGTGTGTGTGTGTATATATATATCCTATTATCTCTTAACTTTTTACATAAATATCCATAAATATACCCCATGGCCTGGCTGGCAAAGCTCTCGCTTCACACACGGAGGGCCCGGGTTCGATTTCCGGCGGGGTAGAAACATTTCGACGCGTTTCCTTACATCTGTTGTCCTGTTCACCAAGCAGCAAGTAGGTACCTGGGTGTTAGTCGACTGGTGTGGGTCGCATCCTGGGGGTCAAGACTGAGGACCACAATGGAAATAAGAGACAATCCTCGATGATGCACTGTCTTTCTTGGGTTATCTTGGGTGGCTAACCCTGCTGGGTTAAAAATCCAAACGAAATCTTATATTAAGTAATACTGTACAAAAGGTTTAAGGGATACATAATGGACACACTCATAAGTTTGTCAACCATTTGATTTCGAATATATCCTGCTGGTCACTTACTCAAGTCACAGTAAGCATTACCCCTCTGACCCGCAACATTGAGATGCTGAAACAGAAAGCTGTTCACAGAAATTCTAATTCGTTTTCCGAGTTTCCTCAAAATTCCACAACTCTTAATTCATCATTAAACAGCATTGGCTGGTCCCTCACGGTGGTCTTGGAAACTTGTACTTCTAATTAGTTCCTTAATGGTTTCCCATTCCTTACTAAGTCCGGGTAGTCCTTGGTAGTGTACAGGAAACACTACATGACCTCAGCTCCCTTTCATAAATCTTAGACACTCAAGTCTCCTCCAGTGTCACATAGCATAAGAAATGAGTTTCACATAATTTTTTTCCTGCTTGTCAGTTACACCCCTAGTATTGCAAGACAGGCAGATCAGGCCTAGTGCCCCCACACAGTTGAGGACCTCTGTTTACCTTGTCAATTTATGTAGGTAGCTGATTTGAGACTTCCTACTGTAGTCATCATTGCTAGGTCACTAAACCATCGGCTTTGACTAACTGGCCCCAGTTCGAGTTACTCTACTATGCCTTTAAACACAAATGTGCCTTTTTTTTTATACCTGTTATGTATATATTTCTATGGTGAGTTTGTTTTCCCATGGACTTGGCAGCCTCAAGTGGCCAGTTCCCATTGTCCCCCTTTAAAAGTAGCATTTTTGCTTTCAGTCATGCAACCCTGGAATGTCTGACATGCTAAACGTACATCTAATCTGCCACACACATGATGATGTTGGTTGGCTCAAGACCGTCGACCAGTATTACTATGGCTGTAAGTGTACTTCATACGAATGGTCACTGTATTTTAAACGCTGTGGAAGATGAACGGGATACTAGTTGATGGAACAACTCACAACCTGTCCACAAACTGGAACTGGAAACTGTAGTGTTTCAGTCCGTCCTGAGGCATTATTAAGTCGTAACATGATAAGGGTTCAGGACAGATGGAAACGTCATTTATTTTCTCCTCTTCCAGTCTGTGACTGAGTTGTGAATATTCAACGCTGGCCCTAACACTGTACCCCGTTTGTTAAAAGCTTAATATAATTTACAAGAAGTTTACACTCGCATTTACTCATAACACTGATAACCTACACATGTCAAAAATAATCTTTGGATATTTGTTTTTATCGTTTCCTACCAATGCATCATGGTCTGTTGCAGCCAAGAACAGCATTCAGAGAGCGGGTGTGCAGTACGTGCTAGACTCAGTAATACAAGCACTGAAGGATGACCCTAAGAAGAAGTTCATCTATGTGGAGTCTGCATTCTTCTTCAGATGGTGGGACAACCAGTCAGATGACATGAAGACGCTAGTCAAGGTAAGATGACATGAAGACGCTAGTCAAGGTAAGATGACATGAAGACGCTAGTCAAGGTAAGATGACATGAAGACGCTAGTCAAGGTAAGATGACATGAAGACGCTAGTCAAGGTAAGATGACATGAAGGCGCTAGTCAAGGTAAGATGACATGAAGACGCTAGTCAAGGTAAGATGACATGAAGACGCTAGTCAAGGTAAGATGACATGAAGACGCTAGTCAAGGTAAGATGACATGAAGACGCTAGTCAAGGTAAGATGACATGAAGACGCTAGTCAAGGTAAGATGACAAGAAGACGCTAGTCAAGGTAAACAAGAATTATATATGTTGCTTTGTATAAATAACTGTCACTAGTGAAAGAGGAAGACTTACAGGTTTAACGCTTTCCCCTGATTATGATAGCTGACAGAGACGAATTAAAAAAGGTTTAACTAAAACAATACTCTGTAAATATTGGTAAAATACAAGGACACGAAGTATTGGTGGTGTGAGTTAGTACGGTGTTAGAAGAGAAAGTAAAGAGAGGAGGGAATAGAGTAGGAGGAATAGAAGAAAGTGTGAAGGAAAGGTAGGCTTCAGGGGTGAAGAAATAAGTGGAAAAATACAGACAAAAAGAAATATTGTAGTTGCTTAAGTAACCCTTGAACGAGGGAGGACATGTCTTGATGCTAGTGAAGGGCCATTAATATCAGGAATTGGAGATACCTTCCTTTTCTCAAAATAAACCTTTCTACCTTCCATTGGGAGAAGGATTTAGCCCTTCCCCAAGATTATTATCATAGTCTTAAGTGAAAAACACACGGCACAATATCGAGACTTAAACAATTCCCAACTAACTACAGTTAAACAGCTCACTGGTTAAAATTTCTGCCTACAGAGCCTAGTGTCCCAGGGACAGTTAGAATTCATCAATGGTGGCTGGTGCATGAATGACGAGGCTGCTGCTCACTACAACGCCATCATTGACCAGATGACCCATGGTCTGGCGTAAGTTACACTTCCATGTTCTGCTCTCTTCTCACCCATAATGGTTATCACTTGTTTTCGAAAACTAATATAGTTCATGCTGCCCTCATATCGCAAAGAACATTAATCTTACACTTGCTTTACAATGATTATATATATTACTATTTTATGAGAAACCTGAAGCCTCATATAGGTTTAAACGCAATTAAATAAAAGGCTTATTAACTAATACTTATGTGTCTTTGATTCATCCTTATCCTTACTGCTCTCTGTTTCTTGCAGTAAGTTGAATAGCACCTTCGGGGAGGACGCGAGGCCAACAGTTGCATGGCAAATTGATCCCTTTGGTCATTCCCGTGAACAGGTTCGTAAAATTTTTTTTTCTTAATAAACAAAAGCCACTAACAACGCAGCGGTTAGAATTCATAACTAATCCATAAATCTGAACTGACAATTGGGCAATGTTTCAGTCCATACTAGGCAACTAATTATAAAACCGCCTTTTTCATGTTTACTTTTATGTTATACTGTACATCTAAATTTTTTTTTTAAATCCGTTCATACTTATATGAATCAAGATATACGCACAAAACAAGGGTTTGTAATGCAATATTATGCTGATAGACGTGGTTACATTTAATATTAAAGATTTTTAGCTTAATACTTAAAATTTCATACACCTGTCACAGTGTGTAATGTACTGTATATATGCTACATGCATTTTTTTTTCATCTGCAGGCAAGTTTGTTTGCCCAAATGGGATTTAATGGGTTGTTCTTCGGTCGCCTTGACCATGATGACAAGAGCACAAGATGGGCCAACAAGACGATGGAAATGGTGTGGCAGGGAAGCCAAAACTTAGGTGTGTTGCTACAGAGATAAAACTTGTTTATCTTCCTGGTAGTGATGGAGGTGGCTGGGGGGAAAGTTGCGAGATGTTGAAACTAGGCTGTGAGATGTTGAAACTAGATTGTGAGACACTCATATTCATATATTTCACTATTCATAGATCTGGATAGATTTAGTTTCGCTTTGTTACTATTCAAAAAATTTGTCTGTACATTTTATGAAGGTGAGTCAGCCTGGATTTTCACCGGTGTCTTGCCCAATGGCTACGGTCCTCCCAGTGGCTTCTGTTTTGACATACTCTGCAATGATGACCCCATCATGGACGACCCGCGACTCCATGATTATAATGTTGATGAAAAGGTAAGTACCTTATTTATTCCACCCTAGGCTTAGTATTGTAGGTGTTTAACTTTTAAATATCACAAAACACGATATATATATTTTAATATATAAATTTGCTGCACAGTGTGTGGCTACGTTGATCTATATACCGTTTCACAAGAACTATGAAAATAAGATACTAGCTATAGAAGGAACTTTTAAAGAGGCAACATTTCGCTCTGTTAGATCTCTATCAAATCATAATTTGATAGAGCTGTAACACAGAAACTTCGTTCCAGTCAAAACTCTGTAACGTGTGTCGCTTCTTCAATATATGCTGGTCAAGAACTAGTTTTGTTTACCTAAAAATCAACTACCAGCATGGTTGTCCTATCATACTCAATGTTTTGGTTTCCAGAGGAATTCTCCTTGTAGTAGCCTGTATAGAAAATCTCTTATTAAAAGTACACCGCTTTCTCCTTCATTCATACTGCCTCACCTCCTGTCTCTATCTCTTGCCACAATGTCCATAGTTCTTCCCAGCCGTCTTCAGTCTTTTACCTTCCAAAATAATTCTTAATCACATAATGCATTTTCTGTTATTGAGGCCAAGAAAGACTGTATTATTGTTGAACATTTCAAAGTTAAATATCTACACCTATAATAACACTAGTTAGGTACTGAAGTAATTTTTTGAGTCCCATTTGATAAGTTATTATTGAATAGTACAGCAATTGAATCAATAAATTAAGAAAACTGTTACTTGCAAACAATTTTGTTTTAAGAAGACTATTAATACTAAAATTATCACTACTCACAAACCTATATTAGTGAAATAAAAAAAATAGTGTTATTATTACACTACAGGAGAGTCCCGTTTTACAGTGCTTCGCTTTACAGCTTTTCGCTAATACAGCGGTTTTCAGTTATGCCCATTCTTCATTTATTCAGACTTCGTACAAAAAATATAATTACCACTCACTATAGATAAAGCTGAAATTTTTTTTAAGGTAGGTAGTACTGTATATGTATTTTTTTAGGTTTATTTATATTGCTCACTTAATATATGACAGTGTAATAATGTTATCAGGCTTTTATATGCATATGAAGGTGAAAAGAGGCTGTTTGACTACAGCAGTAACCCGGAAGCTAACCTGCTGTGTAAATGGGGCCCTCCTGTAAGTGCGGCCCTCCTGTAAGTGCGGCCCTCCTGTAAGTGCGGCCCTCCTGTACATAGAGTTTAGGTTAAGTTTGCTTTAAAGTTTATTCATGTTTTCATGTTTTATACTCCATCCTGTCTTCCATTCCTGTTGCTGGTGATGGGTTCTTGATCTAAGGAAGTTTATATACTCCCTTGGTTCAAACCTCGTAATTTTCCATATCGCAGGTGCAGTATGACCCTCCTACGAGTTTAGCGCTTCCCCATATTGATAATATAAGAATACATTTCTTACTGACAGGTACCTATCCTCTTGAAATTATCTTGGCTAACACTATTCACCTATGCTGTCTCCTCTGTCTCTAGTATGGTACAATGTGTCTTTTAGCCATCAGTGGACGGAGGATCGAGCCTCCACCACTGTCCTGAATGACCTACAAGGATTTAGCAAGCAACATAAAATTTTAATATAAAAATAATCATCTACAGTAAATACTAATCTGGAGGCTGGGTCAGGGACGACCTTACATTGTCCCCCACAGGGACAATGTAAAGTCGTCTCTTTCCAACTGTTATTAACCACTGTACTTGAAGAATCAAAATTTCTTCACCTTCAAACTGCTCTCGTTTTCCTAGCTCACCTTCTTATCTGTACACAAATATTTTAAATTTGTTTCATAAACCATTTTTCCTTACCTCCATTTCTTCATCATATCTTCTGTAAGAGTCTTAAGATAACACGGTATAAATGACTTAGTAAAAGGTAAATTATGTAAACAAACTATGTAAACATGTTATGCTAGCTTGTTTTCGCGTTTATCTATGATTGATTGTTTACTAGCTTAACGAATTCATTGTTGAAGCCTTTATTAATGTAATATACTGTTATAAAATATATTGTATTTTCACTATCTTAAAATAAAATTTGAAGTATTGCATGGTAATAATATTTTGAGTAAAAAATTAACACTTCATCACCCATGGACTTGAATAAGGATTTAAAAATTATATATATATATATATATATATATATATATATATATATATATATATATATAAGGAATAAAAATTGTTATTAACGTGTAACTGGTGTACATTTATAGACCATGACTCATTTTCCAGCGAAATAACTGAAAAACTTTGCTTCTGCATTCAACTGAGAAATTGTAAGTCCCTGAGTGATGATTTGTTGTGTCAGGTGGAAGGTTTCTTGAAGGCAGCTGAGAGCCAGGCTCAAGGCTACACCACCAACCACACTATTATGACCATGGGTGATGACTTCAACTACCAGAGTGCTGACATGTGGTACAAGAACATTGATAAACTCATCAGGTAGGTGTCCCTCACGGTAACACCTCTTAACAAAAATTAGATTATTATTATTATAATAAAAAAGAAGCGCTAAGCCACAAGGGCTATACAGAACAAAAATTAGAAATTTTATCTAGATGTTTCGCTCTCTCCTGCACCATTATCAGGTTCAGGACGGACTGAAACATCATCTTGTTTCTATTTCCATTTTGTGGGTTAATTGTGAACCAAAACATTCATCTCATCTACATAATGAGTTATGTGCTCTTCACATTTCAAATTTACTTTATTGGACCTCCCTTGAATTACCTTCAAACATTTATAATTCTTCCTTTTGTAAGTTTTCTTCTCTCTTCTTGCTCTCTTCAAGTGATTAACTATTTAAAAACTAATGGAAAGAAATCAACGTAAGGTAAGATATGGTTAAATTTAAGACAGTATAGATGCTAGTTCCAGGTGTTATATGGGAACAGAAAGTAGAGCAGGTAAGTTTGAGGGCGAACTCAATTATATTTTTTATTTGGGTGATAAATTTTCTGGAAATCACAAAAAATTATCTTAGTTTTACTTAGCGTGTTATACTGCGTGTATGTATAAACGCGCATATATATATATATATATATATATATATATATATATATATATATATATATATATATATATATATATATATATATATATATATATATATATATATATATATATATATATATATATATATATATATATATATATATATATATATATATATATATATACACACACACGTATATATAAGAACACAAGAAAGGAGGAACACTGCAGGAGGCCTGTTGGCCCATACTAGGCAGGTCCTTTACAATTCATCCCACTAACAAAACATTTGCCCAACCCAATTTTCAATGCCACCCAAGAAATAAGCTCTGATGTGAAAGTCCCACTCAAATCCAACCCCTCCCACTCATGTACTTATCCAACCTAAATTTGAAACTACCCAAAGTCCTAGCCTCAATAACCCAACTAGGTAGACTGTTCCACTCATCAACTACCCTATTTCCAAACCAATACTTTCCTATGTCCTTTCTAAATCTAAACTTATCTAATTTAAATCCATTACTGCGGGTTCTCTCTTGGAGAGACATCCTCAAGACCTTATTAATATTCCCTTTATTAATACCTATCTTCCACTTATACACTTCGATCAGGTCTCCCCTCATTCTTCGTCTAACAAGTGAATGTAACTTAAGAGTCTTCAATCTTTCTTCATAAGAAAGATTTCTAATGCTATGTATTAATTTAGTCATCCTACGCTGAATGTTTTCTAACGAATTTATGTCTATTCTGTAATATGGAGACCAGAACTGAGCTGCATAATCTAGGTGAGGCCTTACTAATGATGTATAAAGCTGCAGTATGACCTCTGGACTTCTGTTGCTTACACTACTTGATATAAATCCCAGTAATCTATTTGCCTTATTACGTACGCTTAGGCATTGCTGTCTTGGTTTAAGGTTGCTGCTCACCATAACCCCCAAGTCCTTTTCGCAATCTGTATGGCTAAGTTCTACATCATTTAACTTATAAGTACTAGGGTTATGGGCACTCCCAAGCTTCAGAACCTTGCATTTATCTACATTGAACTGCATCTGCCACTTTTCTGACCAAGAATAGAGTTTGTTTCAATCCTCCTGAAGTTCCATAACATCTACGTTTGAATCAATTATCCTACCTATCTTTGTGTCATCGGCGAATTTGCTCATATCGCTAGTAATTCCCTCATCAAGATCATTGATATATATTATAAACAACAACGGGCCCAAGACTGATCCCTGTGGAACGCCACTTGTTACAGATCCCCACTCGGATTTAACCCCATTTATGGACACTCTCTGCTTCCTGTCAGTGAGCCATGACTCGATCCACGAGAACACCCTTCCCCCAATGCCATGAGCTGCCACTTTCTTTAACAGTCTATGGTGCGGAACTCTATCAAAAGCCTTACTAAAATCTCAGTAAATAATATCAAATTCTTTATCGTGGTCAACAGCCTCAAAAGCTTTACTGAAGAAAGTTAATAAATTAGTTAGACAAGACCGGCCTCTTGTATATACGTATATATACGTATATATATATATATATATATATATATATATATATATATATATATATATATATATATATATATATATATATATATATATATATATATGGGGTAAGTACAAGCAACTTTAGTTTATTATAATCACGAGGAAGTGCTAAACCCGTAGTGGTCACAGATCTGGGGGAGTGGTAGGTAATAAAGCTTGATTCGAGGGAGGGGAGTGCATCCCTGATCTTTAGATCAAGACTCTTCACCAGCATACTATGACTTAAGATTCTGAAGGCTTAGTGTTGATGGTTCATAGGTTGAGAGTTTCCTGGAGGCTGCTGAACAACAAGCAACAGCCTATGCCACTAACAACATTATTATGACAATGGGTATGGACTTTCACTACCTCAATGCACATGCTTGGTACAAGAACTTGGATAAGTTAATAAGGTAAGCTGAAGTTTCTCACAAACTGATAGTGTTAAATGCAGTGATAAACAAGACTGTTCTGTGAAGCTCTGTGTAAAACTGAAGGGTTTCTGAAACTCTTAAAACCTGATGTAGGAAAATGTGGAAAATTTTAATTTATTCAGTTAATATTCCGGGTCTATATTTTTATTATTACAAAAGCTTCAGTATTTTTTTTAATTATGTAAAAATAAGTGGATGATAGATTAGTAATGAGTCATTTTTTTAAATTGGTACTACATTAGTGTAAAAATAAAAACAGCATCGTATCGCTCTTCTTGAAGATTTCCAGTTTTGAACAATGTATGTATATATATTATATATATATATATATATATATATATATATATATATATATATATATATATATATATATATATATATATATATATATATATATATATATATATAATATAAGAATACGTTTCTTACTGACAGGTACCTATGCTCTTGAAATTATCATGGCTAACACTATTCACCTATGCTGTCTCCTCTGTCTCTAGTAATAAAAATGAAAAGACCTTGATTTCGCTCTCAGGTATGTGAATGAACGACAGAAAAATGGATCAAAAGTCAATGTGTTTTACTCTACTCCGTCGTGCTACCTGGAGTCTCTCTACGCTGCTAATTTAACCTGGCCCACCAAGACTGATGACTTCTTCCCCTACGCCTCTGGTAACCACTCCTACTGGACTGGCTACTTTACCTCCAGACCATCACTTAAAGGCTATGTCAGGCAGACTAACAACTTCTTGCAGGTAACATTCCCAGAGCTTAAGGGGCAGTAGTAATTAAGTAACCCTAAGGAGTATCTTGAAGTGGGTGCCAGAACTTTTCCCCTCCAATGTTTTCGTTTATAACATGAGAACACCTCATTTGATCTATGTCAAATCTTCAACACTGGTGTAGTGTAACAGTATAAAGGTTCGTACAATGACGGCGTGTGCAGCTGCCCTCTGGTCATTGTTATATAGATCATTTCCGGTTCGGATCGCAGCCCTAGTATGAAAGACAGGAAGCTACAGTAAATGTTTGATCTACGTGGAATTACTAAGGTCACCAATATCTGAACTTAATTAAGTATGTGGACTGAGAGTCGCCGGGCTCACTCTCACTGACCTTAATCAGGGACTGTGGGAGCTAAAAGTCATAAATAAGTTAAAAAAAAAAACTTTATAGATTGCCTATAAGAAAGAAGCAATTGTGACATTTCACTGCTAATACACTACTTAAAAATAAAAGTCAAACGATGTTTCAGTCTGCTTTGGTCAATTATCGAGTTGCTAGTTATAATAACCATGGACGGACCCAATTATCGTCGATTTATTTTTTCAAATTTACGGGTTAATTGTGAATGATTGTAATGACGGTACTGTGATAATTGTTTCTCACTTGAGATCATGTTGTGTGTGTTCAGGGCGTGAAGCAAGTATCAGCACTGCTGGGGCTGGGTCAGGACCCCAGGCTGCTGACGCTGAAGGAAGCGATGGCAGTGGTACAGCACCATGATGCTGTGTCAGGAACAGCCAAGCAACACGTCACTGATGACTATTCTCAAAGACTGGCACACGGTGTCTCGCAGGCCTTTGAGATGGTAGCAGAAGCCTACTCGTGAGTATTATTATTATTATTATTATTAGTAATAGTAGTAGTAGTAGTAGTAGTAATAGTTGGAGTGTTGTTATTGTTATTATATATTACTGTTATTATAATAATTATTAGTTATTATATTAAAATTACGCTTGAAATCCGTATGAGTCATATACAGCTGGTGGTGTTTTGTTTGTCAGGAAAGATGGGGTTAATTCCTCCTGACTCTGGTTTGAGTCATGTGATGACTAGTTCTGGAGCTTTATGGTCATCTGACCGAGACCTTTCACTGGCTTACCAGTCCACTCAGTAAAAAAAAAAATCCCATCAGAATGTGTCGGTTTAATAATTTTAAAGCCTATTGACTTCATGAGGGCCATATAGCATGACGTTTGTCCATTAAAATTTCAGGAAATAATTTAACAAGTAATATAAACATTGAAATCTAACCATGTATAGATTAAGAGATATACACGTCTCTCCTGTATAGTATTTATCCATGTCAACACATCACAGGTGTATATATATGTAGTATATATATATATATATATATATATATATATATATATATATATATATATATATATATATATATATATATATATATATATATATATATATATATATATATATATATATATATATATATATATATATATATATATATATATATATATCCAGCTATATGGTATATGTATATGTATATATATATATATTTTATATGTTTATATATATAGATATATATATATGTATATATATATATATATATATATATATATATATATATATATTTTATATGTATATATATATATATATATTATATATATATATATATATATGTTATATATGTATATGTATATATATATATATATATGTATATGTATATATATATATATATGTATATGTATATATATATATATGTATATGTGTATATATATATATATATGTATATATATATATATATATATATATATATATATATATATATATATATATATATATATATATATATATATATATATGCAAAACAACCACTCTGAAAGAATAGAGAAATTCCAAGCGCTTTCGTGACTACTCACATTATCAAGGAACCATAGTTCCTTGATAATGTGAGTAGTCACGAAAGCGCTTGGAATTTCTCTATTCTTTCAGAGTGGTTGTTTTGCATATTTTGAAATCACCTGTTTACTGTGATCTTATTGCATATATATATATATATATATATATATATATATATATATATATTATATATATATATATATCCTTGTTAGCTGGCCTTTAATAAACTTGTTCCGAGTGCCGCTGCATTTTTTCCTCCTTAGTTCCACTCTGATATTTTCATCTCTCTCCATTAACCTTCTAGCTGAATTAATGAATCTTGCCAGCATTAGTTACACAGAAACACTCAAAATTAATTATTTTTTTACATGCAGACATTTTTTAAACATTTGAGACTTTGAATATGTTTTTATTAACTTTATTGATTATAATAAGATTAATATTATATCTCCGTAGGAAATTACAGCCTGATGCGTCGGAGATGACAGAATCTCTAGAACCGGTCTTCTGTGCCCTTCTGAACGTATCTTCGTGTCAAGTGTCCGAGACTTCGAAAACCTTCGTTGTGACTCTGTACAACCCGCTGGCCAGGCCACGACAGTACTTCGCAAGAATATCTGTTCCAGATAATGTTGGATATAAAGTCACAGATTATATGGGTAAGCAGAGGTTTTCGTCATAAGGTAGAGTACATGCTTTAAGAGATTATTAAACATATTTAATCATGGAAGTTGGCTGGTTTATTACGTTTAAAGCCTACTGACTACACAAGGGCCATTAAGGATGCGTGTCAAGAGGGACCTTTTACTAGATCGAAGTACACAAAATTGGTAAATTAATAATTTAAAGAGACATGTGCAGGTGATACTTCTCTCCAATAAAGATACTTAGGTGTTGCACATGGACATTTTGATGTTCACATTTTGTATAAGAAAGCAGAAACTACTGTTCTGTTGAGTAACATTCTGGTGTGCTCTAACAGGTAACGCAGTCGAGGCCCAGCTTGTACCCTTGCCACAGGCTCTAATCGCTCTCCCAGGACGCAACTCGACGGCCAAATACGATTTAGTTTTCATAGCAGAGAACATACCACCGCTAGGCTTCCTGCAGTTCCATGTACAGAGCACAGGCAACATCCGCATCCACAAGCAACAGAGGTCTACCATCCACGCACTACACCATACAAAAGACATACATATTATCAACGAGGTGAGATAAAAAACAGTTACAATTCTGCAGTTGGACATGTCACAACTAATTTATAACAGGACGCTAGGCGTCGTCAAATTTTATTTATAAACTGGTGAAACGTTATCATATACTGATAGTAGTAATCATGACAATGGTGCTAGTGTTAACCATGACACCATGGTGCTAGTGTTAACCATGACACCATGGTGCTAGTGTTAACCATGACACCATGGTGCTAGTGTTAACCATGACACCATGGTGCTAGTATTAACCATGACACCATGGTGCTAGTATTAACCATGACACCAAGGTGCTAGTGTTAACCATGACACCATGGTGCTAGTGTTAACCATGACACCATGGTGCCAGTGTTAACCATGACACCATGGTGCTAGTGTTAACCATGACACCATGGTGCTAGTGTTAACCATGACACCATGGTGCTAGTGTTAACCATGACACCATGGTGCTGGAGTTTACCTGGAGCTAGTGTTAACCATGACACCATGGTGCTGGAGTTTACCTGGAGCTAGTGTTAACCATGACACCATGGTGCTAGTAGTAACCATGACACCATGGTGCTAGTGTTAACCATGACACCATGGTGCTAGTAGTAACCATGACACCATGGTGCTAGTGTTAACCATGACACCATGGTGCTAGTAGTAACCATGACACCATGGTGCTAGTAGTAACCATGACACCATGGTGCTAGTGTTAACCATGACACCATGGTGCTAGTGTTAACCATGACACCATGGTGCTAGTAGTAACCATGACACCATGGTGCTAGTGTTAACCATGACACCATGGTGCTAGTGTTAACCATGACACCATGGTGCTAGTAGTAACCATGACACCATGGTGCTAGTGTTAACCATGACACCATGGTGATAGTGTTAACCATGACACCATGGTGCTAGTGTTAACCATGACACCATGGTGCTAGTGTTAACCATGGCACCATGGTGCTAGTGTTAACCGTGACACCATGGTGCTAGTGTTAACCATGACACCATGGTGCTAGTGTTAACCATGACACCATGGTGCTAGTGTTAACCATGACACCATGGTGCTAGTGTTAACCATGACACCATGGTGCTAGTGTTAACCATGACACCATGGTGCTAGTGTTAACCATGACACCATGGTGCTAGTGTTAACCATGACACCATGGTGCTAGTGTTAACCATGACACCATGGTGCTAGTGTTAACCATGACACCATGGTGCTAGTGTTAACCATGACACCATGGTGCTAATGTTAACCATGACGCCATGGTGCTAGTGTTAACCATGACACCATGGTGCTAGTAGTAACCATGACACCATGGTGCTAGTGTTAACCATGACTTCATGGTGCTAGTGTTAACCATGACTTCATGGTGCTAGTGTTAACCATGACACCATGGTGCTAGTGTTAACCATGACACCATGGTGCTAGTAGTAACCATGACACCATGGTGCTAGTGTTAACCATGACTTCATGGTGCTAGTGTTAACCATGACTTCATGGTGCTAGTGTTAACCATGACATCATGGTGCTAGTAGTAACCATGACACCATGATGCTAGTGTTAACCATGACTTCATGGTGCTAGTGTTAACCATGACTTCATGGTGCTAGTGTTAACCATGATACCATGGTGCTAGTGTTAACCATGACACCATGGTGCTAGTGTTAACCATGACACCATGGTGCTAGTGTTAACCATGACACCATGGTGCTAGTGTTAACCATGACACCATGGTGCTAGTAGTAACCATGACACCATGGTGCTAGTGTTAACCATGACACCATGGTTACTTGTATTAACCATGACACCATGGTGCTAGTAGTAACCATGACACCATGGTGCTAGTGTTAATCATGACACCATGGTTACTTGTATTAACCATGACACCATGGTGCTAGTAGTAACCATGACTTCATGGTGCTAGTGTTAACCATGACACCATGGTGCTAGTAGTAACCATGACTTCATGGTGCTAGTGTTAACCATGACTTCATGGTGCTAGTGTTAACCATGACACCATGGTGCTAGTAGTAACCATGACTTCATGGTGCTAGTGTTAACCATGACACCATGGTGCTAGTAGTAACCATGACTTCATGGTGCTAGTGTTAACCATGACACCTTCAGTAAAATCTGTAAATGTTTCTTCAGAGCAAATAACAATTCAAGCAGCCACAGATTTAACTGTTATAATACCATATAAATAATTTTATAAGTTCCTATAAGAGCACGTGAACGATAATTCAGTATACATCATACAGATAATTCAGTATACATCATACAGATAATTCAGTACACATCATACAGATAATTCAGTACACATCATACAGATAATTCAGTATACATCATACAGATAATTCAGTATACATCATTCAGCTCGTGTATTCATACGTTACAATGTGACATTTCTGAAGATTATTTGCAAATCAGTTAACATTGATAAAATTGTTTTTGTAACAGAATCTGGCAGTAGGCCTAGACGACACAACAGGTCTTCTCAAATCCATTGGCGTAGTTACCCCGGAAGGCATGAAAGAAATTAAGGTAATGTTAGTTTTTATAACGCAGTGTGTATGTGTGTACTCACCTAATTGTGGTTGCAGGGGTTGAGTCATAGCTCCTGGCCCCGCCTTTTCACTGGCCGCTACTGGGTCACTCTCCTCGTCTTAAAGCTATGTATGGATCCTGCCTCCACTACATCGCTTCCCAAACTATTCCACTTACTGACTACTCTGTGGCTGAAGAAATACTTCCTAACATCCCTGTGATTCATCTGAGTCTTCAATTTCCAACTGTGTCCCCTTGTTGATGTGTCCCATGTGTGTGTGTGTGTGTGTGTGTGTGTGTGTGTGTGTGTGTGTGTGTGTGTGTGTGTGTCAGCAACAAAAAAAAAGATACAAAGAATGTGTTATATTATGAGAAGACATATATTATTAAGATAAATCATGATAAGTAGAGAGATAGTGATAATTAAATGTGGGAATGAGTATCGTTGAGCTGAGAATGAAATAGTCGCCAAATTAAATGAGAAAAATGAAAGAACAGGAGAACCGAAATGAGTGGCAATGAGTAAGAGAATGGTAGAGTGAGAGCGAGGCAGCGAGCTTGGACAAGGCACTAATATATATGTATGTATTTGTATGTGTAGGTTCACCAGACATTCTTGTGGTACGCTGGTATGAGTGGCGACAACAGCCAGGAGGAGAAGAGAGCCTCTGGTGCCTATATTTTCCGTCCCAATGGCACCTTTGCTCACCCCGTCTCAACATTCACCAACACCTCTGTCATACAAGGTTAGTTCTCTCCTTGTTCTAAAACACTCGTGTCTATATTCACCAAGAATAAAATTCACAATACTGTGGCTGAAACAATTATCATACAATCCACACTTTGGCGAGGTAACTTTAAGCAATGTTTCGCTCAGTTTCGGACCATTTATAAAGTTATTATAAAATTGATGTACTAAGTTTAAAGCCTATTGACTACACGAGGATCATTAATGCTGCGGCTCACCTCTACACTCTCATCAACAATTTAATTTTATATATATATATATATATATATATATATATATATATATATATATTATTTTTATTATTAACACATCGGGCAATTCCCACCAAGGTAGGGTGGCCCGAATAAGAAAAACTTTCATCATCATTCACTCCATCACTGTCTTGCCAGAGGGGTGCTTTACACTACAGTTATAAAACTGCAACATTAACACCCCTCCTTCAGAGTGTAGACACTGCATATATATATATATATATATATATATATATATATATATATATATATATATATATATATATATATATATATATATATATATATATATATATATATATATATATATACATATATATATATATATATTATTTTTTATTAACACATCGGCCAATTCCCACCAAGGCAGGGTGGCCCGAAAAAGAAAAAACTTTCATCATCATTCAACACTTTCACCACACTCACACATTATCACTGTTTTTGCAGAGATGCTCAGGATACAACAGTTTAGAAGCATATACGTATAAAGATACACAACATATCCCTCCAAACTGCCAATATCCCAAACCCCTCCTTTAAAGTGCAGGCATTGTACTTCCCATTTCCAGGACTCAAGTCCGACTATATGAAAATAACCGGTTTCCCTGAATCCCTTCACTAAATATTACCCTGCTCACACTCCAACAGATCGTCAGGTCCCAAGTATCATTCGTCTCCATTCACTCCTATCAAACACGCTCACGCACGCTTGCTGGAAGTCCAAGCCTCTCGCCCACAAAACCTCCTTTACCCCCTCTCTCCAACCCTTTCGAGGACGACCCCTACCCCTCCTTCCTTCCCCTATAGATTTATATGCTTTCCATGTCATTCTACTTTGATCCAAACCACCTCAACAACCCCTCTTCTGCCCTCTGACTAATACTTTTATTAACTCCACACCTTCTCCTAATTTCCACACTCCGAATTTTCTGCATAATATTTACACCACACATTGCCCTTAGACAGGACATCTCCACTGCCTCCAACCGTCTCCTCGCTGCTGCATTTACCACCCAAGCTTCACACCCATATAAGAGTGTTGGTACTACTATACTTTCATACATTCCCTTCTTTACCTCCATAGATAACGTTTTTTGACTCCACATATACCTCAACGCACCACTCACCTTTTTTTCTTCATCAATTCTATAATTAACCTCATCCTTCATAAACCCATCCGCCGACACGTCAACTCCCAAGTATCTGAAAACATTCACTTCTTCCATACTTCTCCTCCCCAATTTGATATCCAATTTTTCTTTATCTAAATCATTTGATACCCTCATCACCTTACTCTTTTCTATGTTCACTTTCAACTTTCTACCTTTACACACATTCTCAAACTCATCCACTAACCTTTGCAATTTTTCTTTAGAATCTCCCATAAGCACAGTATCATCAGCAAAAAGTAACTGTGTCAATTCCCATTTTGAATTTGATTCCCCATAATTTAATCCCACCCCTCTCCCGAACACCCTAGCATTTACTTCCTTTACAACCCCATCTATAAATATATTAAACAACCATGGTTACATTACACATCCCTGTCTAAGACTCACCTTTACCGGGAAGTAGTCTCCCTCTCTTCTACACACCCTAACCTGAGCTTCACTATCCCCATAAAAACTCTTTACAGCATTTAGTAACTTACCACCTATTCCATATACTTGCAACATCTGCCACATTGCTCCTCTATCCACTCTATCATATGCCTTTTCTAAATCCATAAATGCAATAAAAACTTCCCTACCTTTATCTAAATACTGTTCACACACACACACACACATTATATATATATAGATATTATATATATATATATATATATATATATATATATATATATATATATATATATATATATATATATAATTTTTTTTTTTTTTTTTTTTTCAACAAGTCGGCCGTCTCCCACCGAGGCAGGGTGACCCAAAAAAGAAAGAAAATCCCCAAAAAGAAAATACTTTCATCATCATTCAACACTTTCACCACACTCGCACATTATCACTGTTTTTGCAGAGGTGCTCAGAATACAACAGTCTAGAAGCATACACATATAAAGATACACAACATATCCCTCCAAACTGCTATATATATATATGGGTATGTGAGTGTCTGTTGAGACTACAGTATCGTATATCTGAATAGTGTACAGTCAACGATAGTGGAGAAATGATGACTTTGTTGAAGGTCTATAAGAGGGGAGAAACACGACCTTCTTCCTCGTACAAGTAAAGCAAGTTGTACAAGGTGCTTGTCTTCACATAACAGGATCACTAGTGACTGAGATACACCAGGTATGGTCACCATGGGTGAGTCAGGTCACCAGGCTCTACACTGGACAGCTTCACGTACAGATGGAGTGGCTGGTCGGACCTATACCTATTGAGTGAGTAACAACTTCAGAACAGAACTGTAAAATATTAAAAAAAAAAATACACGAGAATATATTGTTTGGTTAAGTTATTCTGACAAGTTAGTTAAGTGATGTTCTCACTTTGCCAGAGACGGAGTCGGGAAGGAAGTGGTGAGTCGTGTGGTGTGGGAAGATACTCCTACCAATGGTACCTTCTATACTGACTCCAATGGTCGAGAAATATTGAAACGTAAGTATCCTTCTCCTTCCTCCTCCTCCTCTTCTTCCTTTTCTTATTTTTTTATTCTTTTTCTTCAGTTTTCCCCCTTCTTTACTCTTCTATCATTATTATTATTGTTATGATTTTCAGTGGATAGCGATGTACCCGTAAGACTCTCAGAACGATAATAATAATAATTGGTAATCAGGTTTGATCCGGGGAATCAAGCTTCCTGGATCAAGAGCCGTCCAATACCATCAGCCTGAAGCTTCTTACGATTATTTAAAATTTTCTTCATTCTCTGATTTAGTGTAGAAAATATCTGAGGTTTATCCTGAAGTTCTCTTAAGAGAAGAGGCGGGGCCAGGAGCTATGTCTCGACCCCTGCAACCACAAATAGGCGAGTACACACACACACACAAATATATAATTGTAGGAAGGTTGTTTAAGACAGTTATTGGTAAGAACGTGATATTACCCTTTGACAGGTGTCAGGGACTTCCGGTCAACCTGTGTAGGTGAGTCAGGTGACCACTGTAGGTGAGTCAGGTGACCGCTGTAGGTGAGTCAGGTGACTGCTGTAGGTGAGTCAGGTGACCGCTGTAGGTGAGTCAGGCGGCCGCTGTAGGTGAGTCAGTCAGGTGACTTAGGTGAGTCAGGTGACGTAGGTGAGTCAGGCGTCGGCTGTAGGTGAGTCAGGTGACCGCTGTAGGTAAGTCAAGTGACTGCTGTAGGTGAGTCAGGCGACTGCTGTAGGTGAGTCAGGTGACCACTGTAGTTGAGTCAGGTGACCGCTGTAGGTGAGGTGACCGCCGTAGGTGAGTCAGGCGGCTGTAGGTGAGTCAGGTGAGTCCGCTGTAGGTGAGTCAGGTGACCGCTGTAGGTGAGTCAGGAGACCGCTGTAGGTGAGTCAGGCTGTAGGTGAGTCAGGTGACTGCTGTAGGTGAGTCAGGTGACCGCTGTAGGTGAGTCAGGTGAGTCAGGTGACCGCTGTAGGTGAGTCAGGTGACCGCTGTAGGTGAGTCAGATGAGTCAGGTGACCGCTGTAGGTGAGTCAGGTGACCGCTGTAGGTGAGTCAGGTGACCGCTGTAGGTGAGTCAGGTGACTGCTGTAGGTGAGTCAGGTGACCAGTGTAGGTGAGTCAGGTGACCGCTGTAGGTGAGTCAGGTGACCGCTGTAGGTGAGTCAGGTAACCGCTGTAGGTGAGTCAGGCGGCCGCTGTAGGTGAGTCAGGTGACCGCTGTAGGTGAGTCAGGTTGAAACAATTTCCAACTATGAAAATTAGACACATGTGCAACATCTGGGTGTCTATTTGTAGACGCTTCGACAACAAGTGGCTTTATCAATACAAGGACATAAGTGGAAGACAGTAGAACTTATACAAAAGATGAGGTAATCAGTCCCTCAGTCTTGGAGTTGGTGAAGATCACCGTAGTCTTGATGACTACGCTGATCTTCACCAGATGTTGCATGTGACCATTGACTTTGTCAATGGTCCAAGTCGGACCGAAACGTCGTCGTAAGCTTCTCTCTTTTATGTGCGGGTTATTTGTGTATCGTTCCAGTCACGGTATTGTGCCTTTTTCTTATTTACTAATTTTTATCTTGTAGGTATTGTATAATGTTCCAGTTTTATTCCTGTAGTGTAAGTATGTCTCTGGCAAGACAGTGGTGCAGTGAATGATGATGAAAGTTTTTCTTTTTCGGGCCACCCTGCCTTGGTGGGAAACGGCGGATGTGTTAATAATAATAATAATAATAATAATAATAATAATAATAATAATAATAATAATAATAATAATAATAATAATAGGGTATTGTATAATATTTATGTACAACAATTCACAACTAAGCTAAATATTGGTCGCTGTATGACTCAGTTCCAGGTCTGGTTGGAAAGTGTGAAAAAGGCTTTAAATGGTAGAGGCTTGAGCATCCAGCAGGCTTGTGTCAGAGTATTAGATTGGAATGGAGAAAAGTGGTTTGTTTTATGATTGAATGTGCTGTTGGAGTGTGAGCAAGGTAATATTCGGACTTGAGTCCTGGAAGTGAGTAGAACAATGGCTGCACTCTGAAGGAGGGCTGGGGAAATGTGATGTCTGGACAGTTCTGGCTGGACAGTTATTAAATGAACGATGGTGAATGTGTTTTTTTTTTATGTTGCTGCAGGCGACATAACTTAAAATGCTAAATGATGGAAAACGATTTGAGGTGGTCATTCAAATCAGCCTTGACAGGAGATGGTCATCCTATCAGTCATGACAGGTGGTGGTCATTCTATCAACCTTGACAGGAGGTGGTCATTCTATCAGCCTTGACAGATGGTAGTCATTCTATCAGCCTTGACAGGTGGTGGTCATTCTGTCAGCCTTGACAGGAGGTGGTCAGTCTATCAGCCTTGAATGATGGTGGTCAGTCCATCTGTCTTCTTAATTACATTTCTGTGTGTTCTGGACCATTACCACATCCCGGGTGAACATGATCAAGGTTCAAGGCAGCGGACTGACACATATGCTGGTTGTGGGTCGTAAGATTTGCTTTTGTTTTTACAAATGTTAGGGAGGAAGTTCCCTGGGTGAGGGCCACATGGAGCTGATGGTTCACCGCCGCCTCCTGCATGACGACGCTTTCGGTGTGGGAGAACCACTCAATGAAACAGCCTTTGACCATGGTCTGGTGGTCCGTGGCACCCACTACCTCACCTACAGGTCAGTGGCACCTACAACACCCCCCTCTAAAATAATAATAATAATAATAATAATAATAATAATAATAATAATAATAATAATAATAATAATAAAATACTACTACTACTACTATTATTACTACTTCTAATAATCATAAATTCTTTGACACGACAGCTACTTAGCGACGCCAGAATGTGATTTTGGGTGCTTGCATCGCCGCCTTGGTGAAGAGGTTATGTTACAACCTATTATATCCTTCAGCAAGACATCAATGTCAGCCTATGACTGGAAGACCACCTTTAACAACAAGGTGAGTAATGGTATACTTCTCCATCTTGCCTCTTCCTTTGAGCCTTACCTGACCTCTGATATAACACTACGTTCATTCTGTACAGTGCAGTTACAAGTGTGTTCTCTCAGTGGACAGGGCTGAAGAGTTCCCTACCACCTAGTGTTCACCTGCTGACACTGGAGCCTTGGACTGATGGATCCCTCTTACTGCGATTGGAACATATGTTCGAGGCTGAGGAGACCTCTGGCTTGAGTGATCCTGTGACTCTCAACCTTCAAGTAAGTTCTAACCATACACAGTTTACTGGTTTTAGGAATGGGAAGCACAGAGCCTATGTGGATGTTGTGGTTATAGAGGTAGGAAGTACAGTGCCTGCACACTGAAGGAGGGGTGTGAGTGCTGTGGTTCTGGAGGTAGGAAGTACAGTGCCTGCACACTGAAGGAGGGGTGTGAGTGCTGTGGTTCTGGAGGTAGGAAGTACAGTGCCTGCACACTGAAGGAGGGGTGTGAGTGCTGTGGTTCTGGAGGTAGGAAGTACAGTGCCTGCACACTGAAGGAGGGGTGTGAGTGCTGTGGTTCTGGAGGTAGGAAGTACAGTGCCTGCACACTGAAGGAGGGGTGTGAGTGCTGTGGTTCTGGAGGTAGGAAGTACAGTGCCTGCACACTGATGGAAGGAGGGGTGTGAGTGCTGTGGTTCTGGAGGTAGGAAGTACAGTGCCTGCACACTGAAGGAGGGGTGTGAGTGCTGTAGTTCTGGAGGTAGGAAGTACAGTGCCTGCACACTGAAGGAGGGGTGTGAGTGCTGTGGTTCTGGAGGTAGGAAGTACAGTGCCTGCACACTGAAGGAGGGGTGTGAGTGCTGTGGTTCTGGAGGTAGGAAGTACAGTGCCTGCACACTGAAGGAGGGGTGTGAGTGCTGTGGTTCTGGAGGTAGGAAGTACAGTGCCTGCACACTGAAGGAGGGGTGTGAGTGCTGTGGTTCTGGAGGTAGGAAGTACAGTGCCTGCACACTGAAGGAGGGGTGTGAGTGCTGTGGTTCTGGAGGTAGGAAGTACAGTGCCTGCACACTGAAGGAGGGGTGTGAGTGCTGTGGTTCTGGAGGTAGGAAGTACAGTGCCTGCACACTGAAGGAGGGGTGTGAGTGCTGTGGTTCTGGAGGTAGGAAGTACAGTGCCTGCACACTGAAGGAGGGGTGTGAGTGCTGTGGTTCTGGAGGTAGGAAGTACAGTGCCTGCACACTGAAGGAGGGGTGTGAGTGCTGTGGTTCTGGAGGTAGGAAGTACAGTGCCTGCACACTGAAGGAGGGGTGTGAGTGCTGTGGTTCTGGAGGTAGGAAGTACAGTGCCTGCACACTGAAGGAGGGGTGTGAGTGCTGTGGTTCTGGAGGTAGGAAGTACAGTGCCTGCACACTGAGTGCTGTGGTTCTGGAGGAGGGAGTGTGAGTGCTGTGGTTCTGGAGGTAGGAAGTACAGTGCCTGCACACTGAAGGAGGGGTGTGAGTGCTGTGGTTCTGGAGGTAGGAAGTACAGTGCCTGCACACTGAAGGAGGGGTGTGAGTGCTGTGGTTCTGGAGGTAGGAAGTACAGTGCCTGCACACTGAAGGAGGGGTGTGAGTGCTGTGGTTCTGGAGGTAGGAAGTACAGTGCCTGCACACTGAAGGAGGGGTGTGAGTGCTGTGGTTCTGGAGGTAGGAAGTACAGTGCCTGCACACTGAAGGAGGGGTGTGAGTGCTGTGGTTCTGGAGGTAGGAAGTACAGTGCCTGCACACTGAAGGAGGGGTGTGAGTGCTGTGGTTCTGGAGGTAGGAAGTACAGTGCCTGCACACTGAAGGAGGGGTGTGAGTGCTGTGGTTCTGGAGGTAGGAAGTACAGTGCCTGCACACTGAAGGAGGGGTGTGAGTGCTGTGGTTCTGGAGGTAGGAAGTACAGTGCCTGCACACTGAAGGAGGGGTGTGAGTGCTGTGGTTCTGGAGGTAGGAAGTACACTGCCTGCACACTGAAGGAGGGGTGTGAGTGCTGTGGTTCTGGAGATAGGAAGTACAGTGCCTGCACACTGAAGGAGGGGTGTGAGTGCTGTGGTTCTGGAGGTAGGAAGTACAGTGCCTGCACACTGAAGGAGGGGTGTGAGTGCTGTGGTTCTGGAGCTAGGAAGTACAGTGCCTGCACACTGAAGGAGGGGTGTGAGTGCTGTGGTTCTGGAGGTAGGAAGTACAGTGCCTGCACACTGAAGGAGGGGTGTGAGTGCTGTGGTTCTGGAGGTAGGAAGTACAGTGCCTGCACACTGAAGGAGGGGTGTGAGTTCTGTGGTTCTGGAGGTATGAAGTACAGTGCCTGCACACTGAAGGAGGGGTGTGAGTGCTGTGGTTCTGGAGGTAGGAAGTACAGTGCCTGCACACTGAAGGAGGGGTGTGAGTGCTGTGGTTCTGGAGGTAGGAAGTACAGTGCCTGCACACTGAAGGAGGGGTGTGAGTGCTGTGGTTCTGGAGGTAGGAAGTACAGTGCCTGCACACTGAAGGAGGGGTGTGAGTGCTGTGGTTCTGGAGGTAGGAAGTACAGTGCCTGCACACTGAAGGAGGGGTGTGAGTGCTGTGGTTCTGGAGGTAGGAAGTACAGTGCCTGCACACTGAAGGAGGGGTGTGAGTGCTGTGGTTCTGGAGGTAGGAAGTACAGTGCCTGCACACTGAAGGAGGGGTGTGAGTGCTGTGGTTCTGGAGGTAGGAAGTACAGTGCCTGCACACTGAAGGAGGGGTGTGAGTGCTGTGGTTCTGGAGGTAGGAAGTACAGTGCCTGCACACTGAAGGAGGGGTGTGAGTGCTGTGGTTCTGGAGGTAGGAAGTACAGTGCCTGCACACTGAAGGAGGGGTGTGAGTGCTGTGGTTCTGGAGGTAGGAAGTACAGTGCCTGCACACTGAAGGAGGGGTGTGAGTGCTGTGGTTCTGGAGGTAGGAAGTACAGTGCCTGCACACTGAAGGAGGGGTGTGAGTGCTGTGGTTCTGGAGGTAGGAAGTACAGTGCCTGCACACTGAAGGAGGGGTGTGAGTGCTGTGGTTCTGGAGGTAGGAAGTACAGTGCCTGCACACTGAAGGAGGGGTGTGAGTGCTGTGGTTCTGGAGGTAGGAAGTACAGTGCCTGCACACTGAAGGAGGGGTGTGAGTGCTGTGGTTCTGGAGGTAGGAAGTACAGTGCCTGCACACTGAAGGAGGGGTGTGAGTGCTGTGGTTCTGGAGGTAGGAAGTACAGTGCCTGCACACTGAAGGAGGGGTGTGAGTGCTGTGGTTCTGGAGGTAGGAAGTACAGTGCCTGCACACTGAAGGAGGGGTGTGAGTGCTGTGGTTCTGGAGGTAGGAAGTACAGTGCCTGCACACTGAAGGAGGGGTGTGAGTGCTGTGGTTCTGGAGGTAGGAAGTACAGTGCCTGCACACTGAAGGAGGGGTGTGAGTGCTGTGGTTCTGGAGGTAGGAAGTACAGTGCCTGCACACTGAAGGAGGGGTGTGAGTGCTGTGGTTCTGGAGGTAGGAAGTACAGTGCCTGCACACTGAAGGAGGGGTGTGAGTGCTGTTGTTCTGGAGATAGGAAGTACAGTGCCTGCACACTGAAGGAGGGGTGTGAGTGCTGTGGTTCTGGAGGTAGGAAGTACAGTGCCTGCACACTGAAGGAGGGGTGTGAGTGCTGTGGTTCTGGAGGTAGGAAGTACAGTGCCTGCACACTGAAGTGCCTGCACACTGAAGGGAGTGTGAGTGCTGTGGTTCTGGAGGTAGGAAGTACAGTGCCTGCACACTGAAGGAGGAGTGTGAGTGCTGTGGTTCTGGAGGTAGGAAGTACAGTGCCTGCACACTGAAGGAGGGGTGTGAGTGCTGTGGTTCTGGAGGTAGGAAGTACAGTGCCTGCACACTGAAGGAGGGGTGTGAGTGCTGTGGTTCTGGAGGTAGGAAGTACAGTGCCTGCACACTGAAGGAGTGTGAGTGCTGTGGTTCTGGAGGTAGGAAGTACAGTGCCTGCACACTGAAGGAGTGTGAGTGCTGTGGTTCTGGAGGTAGGAAGTACAGTGCCTGCACACTGAAGGAGGGGTGTG